>NW_024582375.1:3446322-3472042 GCF_018398535.1 Haplochromis burtoni
GATCCGGGAGCATAACATCTGCGGCATCTGTGAGAACATCTGTTCCTTTGTCTATCTTATCTGTCCGTCTTCTCCCCTTTCATCATTTCTCATGTGGGTCTGCCTTTCTCCCCCAGTTTGACCACCCTTTTGTAGAGGTCCACCGGGTGAGGAAGTTCCGCTTCGAGCCAGAGCGCCACATACTGGTTTCACTGGAAGACCTGAGCGAGCCTGCAACAAAGACTGGCTACAGCACTCCACTTGGCAGCTGGAGCTGCGATGGGGAGATCCTGCCTGAGGTTGCCATTCAAGTCAGGTAAATGACAACAGAATCATGTGTGACTGCACAGACAATTGTGCGACGTAAACTACGAGGCATCATAAGAGATTCAACCAAGGTCTGACTTGTAGAAATACTGCATTTGGCTCAGGTGAGGAATGATGTCATCCAGGTCATGGTAGTCTTAATCTCAGACTCTCAGGGCAGCGTTATAGGTGGCACCTATAATGTTGACACCCCTTCCGAGACTCAAATGATTACAAGATGGGTCATTAACTCTGAGGACCACCTCCAAGCGGAAAATCCCACTAGGGGTTAAATACCTGGGAATATCCGGACCAAAGAAACCTCTGTGGTAAGAGGTTAAACCCCAAAAGGAAGACTTTCAGTACAGTTACATGGTCTACTTAGATGCATATTTGCATACTTGTATAAGATCCTCTGGGTGATTTATAGAAACATTTGGTGACTGCAGTGAACATGTGAAATTGCCTGGAATAGACTAAGGTGTTTAAAAAAAAAAAAAAAAATGAAAAAAGAAAAGAAATCTTTCAAACTTGGGGAAACAAACACTGGAAAAACAATAAAATGCATTTTTATTTATAAGTTGTGATGAATGTTTTGCTCATATATTAGACATTTTAATGCTTTTAAACTCTACTTTGCCTGGTAAAGAGGAGCAAACCTCGATAACTTCTTTTTACCGTCTTATGAAGCTTGTCACTAAAAATGAACTCTGTGCGGCGGAGCGGTAAAGACGGGCCTGGATCACTCGGCATAGATGACGACTGGCAAATGGTTCTGAATTGAAGCACATAATATTGTAGGAGCAGTATAATGGATGAAGTATTGAAATACGTGCAGGGCTCATACCTATTGCATCATCATGGCTGGATATTTGTGGTAAAGACTTTCCTTTTGGGTATTAAGCTGTAATCTTGGCTTAAATTGCCCCAAATGTTCCTGAGTATTATGTCTTAAAGCGTAAGTAGAAACAGATTATGTTCTGTATGCCTGACAACTCTGTATTCACAGTGCACTGAAGTAAAACTCAGATGTACAACTTTTAGCCGCTGCTTTGATCTAAACTGAAATCGTAGAAAAAAGCCTGTGGACTTGGGTGACCGTGACTTTGCCTTTACGCCTTGGTCGTTTATGGCTTTGAAACACCTAAAGGTACTGGGTAGATGGCTGTGAAAAGCTGTTCAGACATGCATGTTCCTTGATCCCAATGGCTTCTGTGAATCCTGGATTTTAGCCATTAAAGATCGAGACATTCAGATCAGCCTTAGATAACTGTTTTTAGTGAGAATTGTTAAACATTAGCATGGTTACATGCCAGAACAGGTCAGCAGACTGATGACCAGAGACCTAGAAGTGTCTAACAGTGCAAGCAAAGAATACCTTTGACTGGCATATTAGAGGGTGGGCAATATACAAAAGGTTTACCTAACTAACGAGATCCTGAAATGTCCTCTAAAGAGCAGCTGCCGCTGACAAAGTGATGACTGCTTAAGTGGACTGAGTTTTAGGATGGTGAACATGGACCTTAGGTTCTAGTCACACAGGCACGGAGACCAGTTGGCAACCATCAGTCGGGAGAGTTTTCCTCAACTGTTTGCAAGTGGTTTCTGGAGTTAGCTGCAGTCACTTTAGTTAACATGGAAGATACCAAACTACTCGACAAGTAGAAAACTGGTTGGGGAATGCACATTTTTTCCTAGTTAGCGGAGATTGCCAGGGACTTACCAACTGGGCTCCAGGCTTAAGTCAGCGGCCCCCAACCTTTTTTGCGCCACAATATTTTCACAAGCTGGCCTTTAAGGAGTTGCGGATAAATACAACAAAATAAAACCAGTACCAGTACCAAAACAAAGAAAATGTATTCATAGCACAAGGGAAAAGACCCAGGGAAACTGAGTTAACGATAAAAACGATCAAAAATAACGAAAAAACCCTGAAAACCATCAATTTCACACCTGAGCCTCAACTCTCATGACCCGGTACCAAACGACTCGTGGACCAGTATCGGTCCATGGCCCGCTGGCCTAAGTGACCGAGGCCTTATTAGGCTGATAACATGTTCGCATGGCAATGCTAGCTTGGCTACAAGCTATCCAAACTTTTAATATCTGTCAGTGACCCATCTAGGGTTAGAGGTACAGGCAAAAGGAAGGGTTTTTAGCAAAGAAACTATAATGCCCAAATCTACAGTTTTACTATTTGGCTAAAAACGAAAGAGGATTCTAGTGGTGTGCTAGATGCTAAGGAGTTATATTAGAAAACTTGAATTTGGAAAGAAAAAGCAGGAAAAAACATGTAGAGGATTTAAAGATCTAACAACGACAATACTCTGTGTGTAGCTAAATTGTCAATATAAAAGAAGGGCTGGTGATAAAGATGTCCTCCTGTGTGGCGAGACAGAAGCGAGAGCAGCAGTGCCATTAGCACCACTAGTGTCCAATAGTTTCTGGTCAGGAGAGTCTTTCACTGTTCCCCGCTGTACAATCTTGGCAACTCAATGGAATTAGCCCCCCTCATTATTCTGGCCCTGTCCACACTTCAGCTTTCCCCACTATCAGATCTCTATACAGCCGGCGTGGCACCGCTTGACGCATCATTTATTTCATGCTCCATTGTACTTTGCCAATGATGCATGGCGCTGTAATGTTGCTAATTTAACGGCCCTCCCCATGTTAAAAGGCTACTCCCCTTTAATTAAAGCAGAAGTCCGTCCTTTTATTGCCTCTTCCTCGCCACTAATCGTTCTTGGAGTGAGCCAGCCAGAGTGCTGCTTGGATAATAAATGGTAATAGCCCGGGTGCGACGGAAGGAAAGTTGGAGGGGGGGAAAAAAGAGTGCCATGTAGGAAGTACATCTTTAGCAAAAGTTAAACTGAAGGCACAACTGTGATAAAGACAAATACTTACAAACAAGCTAAGGTACCTTTTTATGTAATTACAACCTGAAGATGCCTCTGCTTGATTTTGTGTTTTCATTTCATGTATAAATAGAATCTGGAGATAAACCATCATATTAACTGCTGCTTACGCCTCCAAGAAAACAGCAGGTGTTCTGATGTAAATATAGGTATCATTTAGGAGAAAAAGGCACAGGTAGTAATTAAGACTGTACAACACACTGGCCATTTTACAGCTTTTTTTCTGTGCATATACTCCATCTGTTATAGGCGGCACTTTAAAGGTTTCTGCGTGTCAGACTGTCTCTTTCAAGTTTGCGTGTCGAGTCCTAACACAGGGGTGCCATTCCGTTGCTTCTGCGGCCACATGGGCAGTAAAGTCTCACAGAAAAGAACATAGTCATTAAGTTGATGGTTTGTTATTCAGGCTAAATGGTGCATTTTGTGTGTGTCTTTATCTCTGCAGTGTCCAGTGCCAGTTGATCAGGCTGTTTGCCCGTGGTATTGAGGAACAGCAGCAGCAGCAGTGTGTGTCGGACGACCCGTGTACCCTCAGTGCCTTGGAGCCAACCACAGACTTGTCAGTGGATTGAGAGCTGAAGAGGACATTTAGCTGTTCAAAAACAACTTAGTTGAACTTGGCAAAGTTTCCTGGAAAAACACATTCGTCATATCAGTTTAAATCCTAAATGCTGATGTCTCCTTGCCTCCTATCCATGCAAAAAAAAAAAAAAGGGGGAATGAAATTTAACCCTGGAGAAACCATGGGGTCAAATTTGACCCCATGGTTTCCCTAGAAAACCAATGGGCTCTGACCCCATGGGTTCTCCAGGGTTAAAGGTGTTATTTGAAAAATGCAAAGCTAAAAAGCACTTCAGCATCCCATTAAGAGGATGGAACATTTAAATCCAAGGAAAAGTTTCATCACATGTTTTCAAGTCAACTAGTCATTTCCCCTTTGACATTTGGGGCTTTTCAGGTACAAAATTGCCTCATAGAGCTTGAAGTAAGCAGAGATATGATGTGCCTACTGCTGCCACATTGAAACCCAAAATGTCAGGTTTTGTATTTGTACTTTTTGGGAAATTAAGATGTCTAAGCTCAAAGGATCTGAAGCAGGGGAGTCCACACAGACACACGCACAAACAGATGAAACCGGACTTAACTATCCCAGAAGGTCTTTACCCTGCCATGAAGGAGAATATAAATGGGATTTCTCCCTACACAGCATGGACAGAGAACCAAGGAGATGCAGCTCTGTAAGAAGGATGAAGAATAATCCCTGTGAAGTACATTGATAAACTGAAAAGAGTAGAGAAAAAAGTAGCAAGGCTAAAAGGAAAAAACAAATCTCTCCTTTTAGGGGGAAAAGGGGGAAAAAATCATTTCATCTGTGACCCAGGTGGAAGCAGATATGAGCCAGGGGCACTAATGAAAAGGACTGAGTACCCTGCTAATACACTAACAGGACCCCGGTGACTGCTGGGTGATAAGGCAAAGTGGTTGCTAAGTGATTTGGTGTGTCTGAGCACCGCTGCGCTGCACCTGTGGCTCTGAGTTCTGCTCGTCTCTGGCTAAACTACCAACAGTTTAATCATCACCTGGGATTAGCTAAAATTATCCATTGTTAACATCATTAGAGATAATGTATTGCTTTGCTTTGAAATTGGTCTTATTCAGCTTTTTCTTTTTTTTTTTCTTTTTTTTTTTTGTTTGAGGTCAAGCTGGTCTTGATATCGCAGGAGAACGGTCGCCAGCAAATAAGAAGAAGCTTTTATTTTTACAGTGATTATATAAAACTGTGTGTATGGTAATAATACATGAGGGTCCATGTATATGTGGTTAAAGTAAAAGTGGGTTTTCTGCAGGTCCTTCGGGATTCGTGCGTGCGTGTGTGAAGATGCCAGTGATGATGATAATTTGGATTTTATTACTTAGGGGCTCATAGCTGCCATTTTTCAGATGGTGTCTCACCATAGTTGAGATGCTTCAGATTTGTTGTTACTGAGGTTTTTGCAGACACATGATCACGAACAGTGGGATGTTTGTTTGTCCCCCATTTTGGATGTGTGACATTTATGGTTACAACATAGGGTCAAACGAATAAAGCCTTAGTCACACAGACCAGGAGATCAGTTAGTGACTCCCTGGAAACCACCCGTCACTAGGGAAGATATCCCTGACCAGCTGGACAAAACCTCCTTAGCAGTGCTTTGATAGGTAGAAGATATCGTTCACCGGTAATTTGCATGGATTATGCAAGTTTGCCAACTACTCTCCAAGCGGTAGTAAGGCCGTTAAAAGTATGATACGAACCGAAATTGAAGCTGTTGACCTTGTAAAGAAAATCTGCACTTAATTAAATGTGTTTGCTGTAGCACTGAGGCACTTTTACTATGAAGGCAAATATTTTGTTTCTGGTTTGCTTTGCACTTTTGCGAGTTTTGCCGCTTGGCTAGCAGTGAGTTAATATTTATTTTAAAAAAAAGCTGGCATCCTTCATGAAAAGTACAGGCTTGCAACCAAAGAAAATCACTGCTAAAAAGCTCTTGGTTGCCCTCTTTGCAACCAGTTACAAACTATAGCAACTATACGCTAAACTTTTTACTCAGAGATGGGTGGTTGTATCATGTCTAATATGGTAGACCACAGAGAAATATGTGCAGGATGTCTTGTGAGAAATTTTTATAGATGACCAAACGCACAAATGTAACTAATGCAATAATTGGTACCTTTTTTCTGTCAGACATCTTAAAACACATGAACATTTTAGCTTTTAAAAAGCTTGATTTAACGTTATTTTTCATTAACGAGCATTAATTTTGTGTATGTAATGTTCATACAGTATAATTTCAGAAAGATAATATAAAACAAAATTAAATCCCTTTTTAATTTTGTGATGGGAATCTAAAAAGGTAACAAGCCATGGAAGTTAAATCCAAGTTAAACTTTTTAAACCTTTATTTACATTTTTCCACCAATGCTTTTCCTGGTGTTTGGTCCAATTTCTGTGCGCTGACAATTGCATTTTGATTAACTGTCATATCCAGAGTCAAAGGTTAACGCTCGCTATCTTTTCAGATTATCAATCTGATGCTAAATGAATTAGCTCGCCATCTTAGCTGCTGTTGTCACGTAGAAGCTTAAGCACTCTTTATGCAAAGAGAGAGTCAAGCGCAAGACTTTGAAACAGAGCAAAATCTTGTAAAACCATAAATGATGCTACTTTCCAACAGTTATAAAGTAGTTGATGTGAGAACAGGCGCTCTTTCATGTTGGCTCTATGCAACTGGTTGCTCAAGTGCTCACAACTAAAAACAAAGAGATGGTAACATCACACATTACTGGTTACTTGTTGGTTAAACTATTAAATGTAGTTTAAAAAAAAAAAAGGTTTTTGCAACTTTGTCTGGGAATTTTATTGGGATAAAACCACCACTGTGCACTTACTGGGATATGTGCTATTGTATGTTATCACATTAGGGCTTCTTTCTATTGCCTTGCTTAGCTGCCTTGTTTTCATGGGTCCAGTTAGGTGACGGCTGTTTATCAGACTATTGCACTGTGTGCATTACTGTCTGCAGGCAATGAAACTGTTTTTTTTAGTGGAACCCACTAGTGTATGATAAAGATGTAAACTAAATCAAAATATAAAGTTAATTTAATTTTGACTCTTCATACTTTAGTACACACTGTACACAAAACAAGCTGTGATGTAACTAGATATGTTTTATATAACGAAGAACTGCAATAAAGTTGTTTTGAAATCAGATTTTTGAACTCATGGTGCGTCTGATGCCAGTGGTGTTTTATTCCCTTCTTTTTCTACTTCTTAAAGACACACTCTCTCCCACGCATGCACACAAAGGTCAGCGGTCTCCTGATCTGGCTTTCTTACTCTCACTCTTTACCTGTCTCCCTGTATGAGTGGGATTTAATAGGGTGCTGTGATGTGAGTGAGATGTTTCATTAAAGAACATCAGACATCAAAGGTCTCTGCTGATGGAGTGGTATTTCAAGCTGTGCTCATTCTGCCCACAGACTGGATCTTGTTTCTTTTTTGACACCGAGATAGGCAAGTATGGAAATCTAAATTTGGAAAGTAATGTCAGTTAAAATTTCTCACCCTGGGTATGAGTGCAAGTCCACAAATCAAACTTGTCTCAGGTAAAACAGGTTGTAGCAATAGCATGTAATGGATTTATCCGTATTGGGCCCTAGTTTGCTGCTTTTTAAAACTATTCAGGCCGTGCACCGGCTGCATGTGCTACACCAAAGGTCGAAGGTGCTTGTGCCAATCAGCAGTTATTTCAATGGTGTGAAACAGCACAAAGTAAAGTAGATATTATATGGAATCTGGAGGGATATACAGTTTACTACTGTGCTTGCAAAGTACTTACAACAGTTAGATAAAGAAGCTATATTGGTGTGGCAGTGGCTGAGATATGAGATGTGACCTTTAGTTCCTTATATCTGTCAAGCTTTAAAGGCACCACTTCCCATGATACAAATCGTTATTGTCTTTGGTGAAACCCTCCATGACGAGTAAACAATGCTTTCAAATTCCATCATTGATTTTATAATGCCGACTCCAAACCCATTGACATTATCAGGGTTTTCTTCTTGTCGACCTAAAGCTCACACCAGGGCACAAAAAACAACTTTTGGCTAAAGTTTTAAAGTTAAATTAAAAAAGTTAAAAGTAAACACATCTTAATGGGATAAAGCCCCTTTTAAATTAAAGCTCTAATAATCAATTAACCCCTTCTAATTTGGTGATTACCAAAATGGAGCAACATGGTAACTACTACTGTGCAAAAGTTTCAAGCCACCCCTCATTTCTTTATACTTTACTTTGGAAAATGGGAAATAGGTGCAGCGATTTATAGGAACATGCAAAACACTATTTAAATGTAAAAAGAGTTTTTGCAATTCTAATAAGTCTGAAAGTCAATAATTGGTAAAAACGAACTTTATTCTTCAACACAGATAGCCTTAGCTGTCTTAGGCAATCTTGTCATGTCTCTAAATAGTCTTCAGGAATAGTTCTCTGGGCTTCTTGAAGGACATTCAAAGCTTCTTGTTTGGTTGTGCCCTGCCTTTTCATCTACCACACACCTTCAACCGGGACCATTTCTGATGAGGCTTCAGTGAACAGCAGATTAATTAAGTGAAGGTCCAGATGCATCTCTCATGTCCTTTGCTGCATTTTTCCCTTCTTCTTATGGCTTCTTATGACTTGCAGATACTGTTCATCTGCTCTAGATATTATTTTTGGGGGCCTAACACTTGTCACTTTTTTCCTCTGCTTGTCCAGTTTCCTCAAATTTTTTAAGACCACACTGCACCTGACACTGAAAAGACCCCGGCAAATGGCTAATAGGAATCACATCGTTGGTGCAGAGTAACCATTTTATGCCTGTCAACATGATTTGGCATTTTTCATAGATTCAAGCAAAGACAGTCAAACAAATGTGTTTTTGCGACAGGCTGCTTGTAATAACATCGCCTAAAGATACAATTTAAAACCGGTTCTTTGCAAAGTGTAGACACAGCACTGGTTCATTCCTTGAGTTAGCTCCGTTTTTAATCCCTGAACAAGTGGCTTAGCAAAAATATTCCTCTGAAAATGGTCAGCTACAAGGACTGGATCAAAAATGTGTGCAAAAAGTAGCCAATGTCCAAAGAAAACGTTCAGGAAGCCTGGAGAAATATTGCTGAAGACTACTTTAAAACATGACTAGAAAGTCTTGTAAGGAAGCAAAATCTAAGGAAATTAAGGATTTATTTTTTTCTTACTGTCAATAGGTGCCATTTCTGACAGTATCTCTTCTGAAACTGCACTCAAAATGACATAAAACAAACTGTCTAACTGAGAGGAAATTCATTTGTCTGTGTTCAAGTGTTCAAAAATATTAGCTTATTAACTTTTTTTTTTAACAATAAAAAAGTTACAAGTATGGTCCCTGAAGTTTTCACACTGTTATTCAAGTCCATGTAAATTTCCAGGGTTTGTGTGCAGGATTACATCCAAAACCTTGCTGATTTGTCACCAGGGAGCAGAAAGCCAGAGTGTAAAAGACTGCAGTGTGGTGTACTGCGGTGCAGTCTTGGCGGTACACCTTCCACATGGGAAAACTAAAAGGTCACCAGTGTTACTTGTTTCTTTCATCCATGAAATTTTAAAAGTTATCTCCTGCTAACACCTCTGCCAAAATGTTACTTTGCCAAGCTGCTCGTCTAAGCAGGTATTGTGGAATGTGACTATCTGACAGGCTGGCTTCAAAATGATTGTACATTACTCTAATACAAGAGCTAGCATGGCACTGAGACGAGACGGATTTTCCAGCCTGTCTTTTCCGCAGCGACAACCAAATTGTTTTCCCTCCTCCCATCTTTCTTCCCTCATTTTCTTGCTTTGCTACTTCCTTATTGATTTATTCTCTATCTGCTTGTCCGCAGCCCACCGTGAGCCACTCTCTCATTCCCGCATCCCACCTGAGACGCAAGGTGAGACAAAACAGCCGCATAAACACCCTCTCTGCCACACAACAAATGCACACGCACATAAAAAGGCAGTCGGCTCTCCTCAATTTTCAGCAGTGTCCTTACCCAAAGTGGCCCCCTAAAACACCTCCCCCAGTCCTCTCATTCACACTCTGTGCCTCTCTCACCTTCACACACACGTCCACGCCCACCCTTGCATCAACAAGTCTCACCTTTTCTCCCTCCACATAAAGATTCACACTTATAGTGGGACAAAAGGGAACAGGAAAGCACATGCTTACGTCTTTTCTTTCATCCCCTGCCTCGGGACACCTAAAAAGGATGCTTTGGGCCTACATCAAGACAATTCCCTTTAATCGAGCCCTTTTCAACCTATTTGTCCAAGTATGACAGATTTCTGCATCTTAAAACATATATAAATACTTTTTTTGCAACCTTTGTCTTTGTTTCTTATGCACACAACAGGAACATCCAGTGTGCCAATGCAAACTGTTATGTGATCAAGGGAAGCAGAAAAGGTGATGCGGTGGCAGGCAGTGCGACCTCCACTAAAGGTTCTGTCACAGTAATAAATACAGCATCAAAATCTTGATTAAAAAAAATCTCCTCACAGCAGGTCGTCTAACAAGAGACAAACAAAAGCGGAAATATTTGCTTGTGTGATAGCCTGAGGAGAATTAGGTGGGTGGTATGAAAGCGGCGTGAGTGAGAAAAAGAGTTAGAAGGACAGACGGAGCAGATACTGCAGGGGCGGTGGTCCAAAACAGCAGCAGCACCGTTCCCCACTTCTCTCTATATTGATTGGAATGAGCTCCCTGTGAGAGATCTAGATCAATGAGGCCATAACAGTCCATCTTCTCAGTCAGGAGCCACTACCGGCCTCTTATCTCTCACTCTCTGACCCACACACAAACATGCACACCGACACACAACCAGGCCTTTCCTTACACATTTCATCTCACCGATGCAGTCACCCACGTTAGAGGGTATACCTTTAAGCTGAAGACTACATTTTATTTCATTACTTAAAACAAATCTGTTTATGTGATAAAGGACAATTTGACAATTCCAATCCAATTTGACCTTTTTTACTCTACAAAAAAGGTAGGGAAGTAACATTTCATATTCAATACTTACCAATGCTTTATGGGTCATTTAAGTCAGCGGTCCCCAACCCCCGGGCCACGAACTGGTACCGGTCCGTGAGTCATTTGGTACTGGGCCATAAGAGTTGAGGCTTGGGTGTGAAATTTATGGTTTTCAGGGTTTTTATTGTTACTTTTTTATCGTTAATGTCACGGTCTGGCTGGCAGACCGTGGGGATGTGTGGGGAAGGAGGACCCAGGCGCGGTGCTCTATGTATAAACAGTGTGTTTATTTACAGTGTGCAACAAAGTAACAATAAATCCCCGTGTTTTCCCAGACTCCCGTGTTGTGTCTCTCCGTGAATAGTCCGTGTCTTTGTGCTCTCCGCTCCCGTGTCAGCACCCCCCGGTGCTCGCTGCTGTCGTGTCTTCCACGCTCCTCCTGTGGGAAACAATAGACGCAGCCGTCAGGACACATACAACTGCGGGCATACACGCACACTAACTTAACTGAACAGAAGACTAACGTGGAGTCTCATGCAATGATCCCGCGTCGGTGGGAGCTCCAAGACTCTCCTAAGTAGCTCCCCCGACGAGCCCTGATCAGCGGCAGGTGTGTGGCTTCGGGTGTGGCCAGTCCCTCCGCAGGGCCACACCCCTCAGGCCTGCAGGTGGCCGAGCTCCATCCTCCAGGCACACCCGCAGACATACACACCCATACCTCGCCTAAACATATGAGTGGGACAGACTAACACAGCACAGAGAAACACACATATGTACACGCACAGAGAAGGGGGAAACGACACCAAAAATACATAATAATACACAGGTCCATGACTGCCCAGGGATCCTGGGTTGCCCAGTCCCAGGACCCTGACAGTTAACTTGGTTTCCCTGGGTCTTTTCCCGTGTGTTATTAATAATTCTTCTTTTTTTGGGTACCGGTACTGGTTTTATTTTGTTGTATTTATCCACGACACCTTAAAGGCCAGTCTGTGAAAATATTGTCTGACATAAACCGGTCCGTGGCACAAAAATGCCATTGGCATTAATCCACCTCCATCCTAACACTTCAGTTCATCAGGAATTAAATGCAGGTGAAGCAGATTACATAAGTGAGTGGTTATTACACAAACGTAACATCTGAAAAAAAGAACATAGTGAGTAATGGAGTGGAAACCTTCCCGCTGATTAAACAGCTGTGACGAGCAGCATACCATGATGGCTGGACTCATTCTTTGTTTTTCTTTTTTAGATCACTAATTTCTCGTGACTCTTTTGTATCTGCAATTTTAGCAGCAACAAGAAAAAGCTCAAAAAGTTCAGCTTGTCTTTTATTAGCTATGCAGCAAGCCATTCGTCCTCATTATGTAAATTCTGAGTAAAAGCCAACACTCAAAGTGAGAGGTCCTTGAATCAGCATTATTACAGCAATTAACAAGGCCACACACCAAGCATCTTTTTAATCCTGCAAATTGTAATAATCCTCTCAAAGCAATGCTGTGATATGTAATTTACTCCACAATGCATTCCTTCTTTTGAGGAGAGGAAAAACTTTTTTTGAGGTTTTTTTAAGTGAGTTGAGTTTTCATTTGAACATGATGACAGTTTCCTGTATTTTGTAGTAACTACTGCATTTACACAGATGGAAATGATTCTGTTTCTTATTTAGGCTTTATCACAATCCTTGCTTTGTCTCTTGTCAGGCTATAATCATATAAAAAATGGATCATATTAAACATAACATGTCAAAAAAAGAAAAAAACTGCCTCTACTACTTAACTGATAGAGAAAATTAAGCAATTGAAAACTAATGACACCCATTTCAACTGTCATTAAATAGCTGTTATCATGTTGTTATTACTCCCATAAATATCACCAGTACGCAGCTTCCTGTCTCATAAACATGTCAGTGTGGCAAAATATGATGAAAGGAAGACAAACCAACAAGAAAGCTGCTCCTGAGTCTGACTCTATTGCTGCTGTCAGTATGTGACCTAAACACAGCTAATTGTTTTATAATGGAAAACATTGTCTGGGAACAGAAAAAATATTTTAAAAACTGGTAATTGCTCAAAAAGGTTAATTACGGTATTAGAAAAATAATCAGCGACAAAGTCTAATTGAAATAAACATGAAAGCAAAACATCTCATTCTAACACAGAGTTTCCTGTTAGTGCCAATAGACGGGTTGATTCTTCCTGCCATATACAGCAGCGGTCCCCAACCCACCAGCCACAGACTGATACTGGTCCATGAGTCATTTGGTACTGGGCCGCGAGAGTTGAGGCTCGGGTGTGAAATTTATGGGTTTTAGGGTTTTTTAAACCTCAATTTTTTTTAAAAAACAAACCGTTTTCCTTGGGTCTTTTCACGTGTGTTATTAATAAATCTTCTTTTTTTTGGTACCGCTACTGGTTTTATTTTGTTGTATTTATCCGCGACACCTTAAAGGCTGGTCTGTGAAAATATTGTTGGACATAAACCGGCCCGTGGAGCAAAAAAGGTTGGGGACCACTGACATGCAGTACATTTAGCTTCGGTCCTGCTGAATAGTAGTTTGGTCATTTTCACACAATAACTGATGTTATACATGATCAACATACAGAACTACATTTCTGGTAATAAAGGGTAAATTACTTTAAAAAGTTTCTAGGAGGCCCAGCCAGCACCTGAACAAAGGTCCACGTGAGGCTGGCTCTAAAAGCAAGCGCCCATGTAGAAATGTCCAGCTTTATGGCATTAAAGAAAGCAGATTTACAGCTTTGTACAAAGAACAGTTTTGCCCTTTGTGGATAGGATCCCCACGCTGCAGTATAAATTCACCGACAGTTATTGTATACAGTGTAGTGTAGCTGAAGTGTTTATTAAAGAGCGCTCCCTATCTGTTTGGGGTAGAACAGCAAGCTCGATCTCTGTGTGGGTGCTTTGTTGTTAAGATTCCTCAGCTTGCAACAGTATTGTTAGAAATGCATTATCTAACCTACCTACCCTACCCTATCCTAAGATTCATTGCACAGTGGTGGATAACTTTTTCCAAAACTGGTGAACAGCTCAAGTGAAACAGCTGAGAAACAACATTAAGTACTGGGTTTTATCTCAACTAGTTATTTAGCGGTACATTTGTTAAAATAACTAAAAAAAACAAAGCCAGAATGACTGCAGGTGTCCATAAGTTGCGATACTTCAGCATCTAGCTAGCCTTACAGAAGAAGAGCGAACATAAAGCGAGTGACTTTTTTAAATATCAGGTCATTTTAAATTCGACATTTCTATCAGCTCAACAAACATCAGCAAACACACAAACTGATGGTGTGCAGTTTGTGGCACAGTGTGTTGCTAGCTGAAAGTCCAGCTGCTGTATTTGACAGGGAGAGAAAAGAAAGAGCGCTAACTTCAGAGAGAGATGGAGAAAGATAAGAAAGACAGGAAAGGAGAGGAAGAAGAGAGGTTAGATTTAAAGGTAAGTACTGCTCAGTGGTGTTTGATAAACTGGAAATTGAAAGCTTACATGTAAGCCCTCATGTTTTTAAATCAAATATTGGGTCTGTATGTGACATTATGTTTTTTCATATTGTGAAACAAGCTGCAAGCTGAGGTAGACTCACTTTGTTATTTAAAGGTTGCATGAAAAACCTCTGCAGGTTAGTGCAGGATAAATACGTTAGTTTGCTGTTCTGTGATGGATTTAAAGTAAAGAACCGTGTGTGACTGGTGCACAGTGGCTGTGGTTTCATGGTCACAGTAAGGTTACATCAAGCGTAGCAGAGATTCATATGAATTTTAGCTGATGATGCTGAGATCCACTGACTGGATTCCACCTTCATAAAGACAGCATAAAGAGTGTACTGTCAGTGTAGAGGATGAAAAGCTCATGAAACATCTGCTCACATCTGGTTGAATTAAGTTGAATACATCCACAAAGAGCAGCAGGTCAGCTGATCACAGCCTGTACACTAAGAAAATCTACCGAGGCTCTCAAAATAGAAATTATTGTGAGTTATGATTCATTTCCTCACACTGAGCCATTACAACCAATTTTAGCCGCCCGTTGCTGAATCCCATTTTAACTCTTGTGTTACGTGTCTGCAGGCTGGTCTTTTCTTTTTTTTGGGGGGGGGGGGTTGTACTGCACATTTGCACACTTTCCTGTTTAGAGTTAAAATCACCCTCTACAATGTGGGCAACAGAAAATACATATATATTTTTCATTTTCCTACTTTTTCCTCAGATTCCAGCTGAGTATAATTAGAATGGAAAAAAGTAAACCCATCTACTGATATTATTTTACGGTTCAGTTAGCTTTGCACAAGAATAGCTACTTTTACCTTCTTACTTTAAGTAAATTAAAACAATTCTGGCTTTATTTTGATAGATGCAGTTAAGAGTGACAGGAAAGCAGAGGAAGCGGGGAAGACATGCGGCAAAGGGCTTTGAACCAGGGCTGCCCAGGTGGATGTTGGAATCTTGGAAGGACCGTATGGGTGAGAGCGGGCCTGCTCATCCCAGTGAGCTAAACTGGTGCCCCCACTTGCTTTTAAAGCATTTACTTTATATGCCGGTCAATACTTAAATTAAATTTTCCATGATTTCGTGAAAAATTTATACCAGAACTGGGACAAAGCTATTGCTTACACCACTACAGTTAAAGAAGGCAGCTTGTTAACCAAGCTTGTTAGCTAATAATTTAGCTAACCTAGCAATTAGCTAATAATTTAGCATTCCAATTTAGCTCTCTCTAAATACGGTAGCTTCTGGCTCCAAAAAACTAACATTAAAAGACAAAAGATTAATGTTGAGGCTTCAAAATTTAGAGTCCAAAAGCAATGGAAGACTTTACTGTGGCTACATCCGTATTTTATACTGTCGGTGCTTACCTACTGTCACTGAGGTAACGCTTCTTTCAAGTACAAGCTCAGTCTGAAAGAGTTACATTTTTAAATAGACTGAATAAAAATGGTTCCCCGCACTGAACTTTTTACAGACCCAAAAGTCTCACTGAAAAATGGCATGAAGCCTCCAAGACATTTCAGGCAAAAAAGTCGAGCTGGTCATCTACACCAACATCCTTATCTGTCCTTATGTCATATACTAAACACACAACCCTGCATCGCTGTCTGCTGTCTTAGCCCCTCCATCACCCAACATCCACCTGTAGTTATATAATAAATCAATTTCAAATGTGACTTGTCTGCCAAAACTGTATCGAGAGGAATGATTCACCCGCTACGCTAACATGATGGAGCTGCTTGGGTTGTGACACGACTGATCCGCAAGTAATAAAATTCAAGTTCAGTGTTTTGTTTCCTTCTATATACAGACTGTTTTGGGCACTTTAGTTTTGCTCTGTCTGATGCAGTTTCAGGAAGAATCTTTTATTCTTTTGGTCACTCCAGCCAATTTTGTTCCTTTCACTAACTCGGGGAGTTCACAAAATTCACAAATTTCTTTACAAAGTAACTTGTGAAGTTGGGTTATGAACTAAAGAGTGGACAGAGTCCTTCCTGCTGAATCCACAGTGGCACTTTGGCCTCTGCCAGCGGGCTATTGCAGAGTGCTTTGTAGTGACAAGTCATTACCTCAGCTGGCACTTTGTTAGCAAACAGGGAATCTGTTGCTGGAGCAATCTACTCATTACTTGCTAATCACTTGAATAGGAGGACCTGTTTGTGCAGACACACATAAAGCAAGCTGCACAAGCACAAACACATTTAGTGAGCATGCTGGACTGGGCTTTTCTGCAAAGCACAGACGTTATTGCGTTCCTAATGGTGCTTGAAGTAATTACACCCTGTAATGTTACTCGCTGTCTAGTCCTCTCCAGCAAGCCTCAGCATGGAAGCTCAGAAGTACTATACACAATCCACCATTCTCCACTAAATGACTCCATTAGCCAGAAGGCATCTGCAGTCACTTCTTCTTGTGTGAGAATATGAGGCATGCTTCAATAAAAGCCCAACTGACTGCATACAAAGGGTAGTTGGTCATTGAGAGGAAACAAACAAATTATTAGTCATATTTGTTATTGGATGAGGATGCTGAAGACTTTATCGAGCAATACACAACCTTTCATTACATGTCCAGTACAAAGAAAAATGCATTACACTTTTATTGTGCAAATAGTTGATGAATAAGGGAGACGGTAATTGAATACGTTTGAGAAACCGAAGCACTGATGCAATCTTCAGCAATCTTTCTCTTCATTTGCAGCTTTGACCAAAAGGCACACTAATTCACTGCGTTTAGAAATAGTGGAGTCAGTATTTGAATGTAATAATTTGCACAATATTAAACTGGTTTGTTGAATTGGCTAAATGAATGTAATGTAGTGTTCACTTGCTGGGCCCACGTCCTCATTTAGGTTTGACAGCGTTTTAATGGCTTAAACATGAATTGAGCTGCGGTTTGGGGAAGGCCTCGAAAGGGACTGATGGCGGCTCCCGGGCCTGGCAGCGGCTCCCGGGCCTGGCAGATCCCCATGCAATACATAGAAGTAAAGAAGTGAAAAGGGAAGGAAGAGTGGGGCACGAAAAACAAGAACAAACAACTTATAGAACTGGGAGATCACACATCGATAACAAGCAGAAGGAGCGTGTTTGGAGGCGTGGTCCCGCTCCTGAAATTCAGATACTTTATCTCTAATAATATCGTACAAATAAACGGCTTGCACACTGTGATGGCCAAACCTATGGCCACACCCTAGTGTCGGTAACTCTTGTGTATTTTTATTTCTCCATTTGAACACAATAACACACTTTGGTTTCTAATTAGTTTGATTGGTTTAAGTACATTTGTTCTATTTGTAAGCGCACACATTTAGTTTACTTATGTATGCATACCAGTTCATTACTTTGATTTTTGACTACCTTTGTTTCTTTTACCTGTTTCTTACCTGCCATGATCCCTGAGAGTTGCCAGACAAAAGGTGGTGGGCAGGGTTTTAAGCAGTTAAATACAAGAGGGATGATTGGACTGCACCACCACTTCCTGCTGAAGGGGGAGAATGTGTATTCTCTTTCATTAAAAAAGCTTTTGTACTTAATTAAATATGCGAGTTTAGGGTTTAGTAGATTTTGATTTTCTTCTTGGGTGTTTAGTTTATTAATAAACTAGACTGTACTGCATCGTTTTTGTGGTTTATGATTGTGTTTTGTTTAGTTACCCCTGTTGTGTCGTAGTGGTCTGATCAGCCATTATATATAACCCTGTCTGTCATTTCCTGTTTAGGTCAGTTATGTTTGTTGGGGCAGTTGTTTGGTTTGTGGTGTTCGCAGTGCTTTTCACCTGAGTTTAGTTTTGTTTCTTTGACCGCTTTTATGAGCTCAACATTTATTACTTTTGTAAATATAATTTTTCAGTTAAATAAATGAAAACCCTGTTTTTCTAATAATTCCTGTGACTCCTGCTTTTTCAACTTGGTCCATTACACACACAGTGGGTCCAATTTCAACCATTTATTTCACCACAGCGATGTCATTTTTTTGTGGTATATCAGTTTATGAGTATTTAATGTCACTATGCATTACATAGTCATGTGAAAAACAGGGCAGTCCTGTTAAAAAGTAAGTGCACCTTTATTGCTTCCATAGGAATTAAGAAGGTAAGTAGTAATCAAATGCAGTTGATCGTCACCAAGTGAGACCATCTCTGTAAAAGCAGGAGTTTTGGCATATTGATGCTGGAGCCTTCAGGTGGCACAATCGTTCCAGGAGTGGATGTCTCATCAAAATACCCCAAAGTCAGACTGTGCAATGCTCAGAGAAACTGTAAAAAAAATGAATAAATAGATAAAATCAACATTCTAGACTCTACAGGCCTTGGTTAGCATTTTAAATGTTAATAGAGCTATTAGAAAAAGACTGAACAAATATGGCTCTTTTAGAAGGCCTGTCAGCAGAAACCCTCTTTCCTGTAACAAAACAACAACAACAAAAAAACATGGCAGCACAGTTTTGGTTTGCAAAGTTGCATCTGAACAACCCAAAAGATTTCCGGAACACACTTTTATATATCAAAGTATTCTAGACTCAAACTGTCCGACAGCTAAAGTTCAGATGAAATTGGGTCAAGCAACAGAACAACAAACACAAGCATAGCAGTAAATTTGAATCGATTGAAAAAGAAAAGAATCAAGACTTTGGTCAATCGCAACAGTCCAAAGTCCAGTCTTCAGCCCAACTGACAAACTGTGGCAAGACCTTAACAAAGCTTTGAATGAATCCGTTGCAAACCTCATGAACTCAGGCAACGTTGTGAAGAAGAGTCCTCCACAATGAGAGACTGAATAAATCAAACAGAAAACAATTCGATCAGTTTATTGCCACTAAAAATGGTTCACACAGAGCTTGCAAAGCTCCAATTTCTTACTGAAGTTTAAATTATTTGTTATGCTATTTTTAGGGGCTGAAGTGGCTCAGGAGGTAGAACAGGATATGTACAAACTGTACAGTTGGCAGATAGGTAGGTGAGGAGATCCCCAGCTATTTGATTTGGCAGATCTTTTTTGGGCTGGATACCCTTCTTGACACAACCCCACAACCTCACCTCCCTGGATGAAACCAGAGATCTTTTGCATGTAAGGCAGTGCGTAAACCTTTAATAGTATGAAACTTTACTGAATGGCTGAATGAGATTCCATTTTTAAGTATGTCACTATAGGAAGAAGAAGACTACCACTGACAGATCTATGGGTCGCAAGTAAAACTAAATAACAACTGCTTGAAAATAAGCTCGGTGGTGATGCCATTTCAGATTTACAAAATGTGCACTATATTTAAAACACATTTGCTTCATTGATACATTTATGCATAAAGGGTACTCAAGAGAACACAGAGCTCCCCCAAGGTCAGTGACCTATGTTGCAGTTTTAAAGAAACTGATCTGGATGCGCACCAAAATGTAATGGGTTCTTTCTTTGCCAGCTCTCCGTGTCTGCACTAAGTCGCATGAAATTCGGCTGTAATCTTGCTGACAGGCAAGCAAACAAACAGACGGTCTCCTTGGAGGGTAGAATAGGCTCCTTAAAAAAATTATGGAAGGGTTTGTTTTATTAACACAAGAACGGTTAGCTCCCTCATTAGTAACTTTAAATAAATAACTAAAAATGAGTTGCCCAAACTTCGACCTTGATTGCTGTTTAGTCCGTCATGAATATTCAGTGTTGCAGAGAGTTTTTTCAAGTCTGCCACAAAGTTTTCACTTGCCTCAAGTAAACTGGAGGACTCCTGCCCCGTGACCTCTACTGCCGTCTTACTTGACCTGCAAACTTGCCTTCAACACACCACAGTTTGTATATGTTGGCTGCTCACAGCTCAGTGTAGAAAAGCTTCTTCTCTCTGGGAGTCTTGGTCTGTGTCAAGCATGGATATCGCACCATCCAATATTAATGCACCTCCATCAGTGTGACTGAAATGACTAAAGCATTGTGCCCTCCAGAAAACTCTAAGTGATACCTCCCCTCCGCAGCCTCCAATCACCCTCATGACCCAAGTCTTCAAACCCCTGCGGGGTATTTTGTTTAAGTCTCTTTCTCCTCTGTCTGCGCCTCTCCTCCTTCCTCTCCACTTCGTCTTCCTTATCCATTTGATGTCTCAGACTTGTTTTCTGTTTATGACTGTGGATGATTGAGGTGCATTGCTCCGGTGTCAGCTCTGCTCCAGGGGAGAACTCAGCAGGACACGGACAAACAAAAACTATCACCTTCTAAGAGGGGTTCGACTGACATTGGATGGGATGAGTGTCTGGGTGTGTGTTTCTGTTTGTGAGTGTGTGTACAGTCCTCTCCCTCAGGGTAGACATCTTATCTTAGCGGCGTCTGGGGGGTAAAAAAAAATGGCTATATGTCAGTGCAAAGATGTGCTGTGGGTGAGAACAGCTATGAGACCCTCTGATTTACCCACAGTGACAGGACCATAGGGCGTCCTAGTTTACTGTGCAACCAGACATCTCTGTCCATCTCCACGAGACATCGAAATTGTGACTTAATGGAGGGAAAGACAGCCAAAATATTGAAACATGTCATGTCTGTCTGAGAGAAAGTAAGTTGTCATGACTGAGCCGATATAAAGTGTGTGGAGAAGTGGTGAAACCCAACACGGGTGACTCAAAGTTCAGGCTTCATGCAGTACAGTCAAATCTGTTCCTTTGATTGCATTGCATGATAAATTACTGGTTGAAGCATTTAGATCCAGAAAGTCCCAAATTCAAACCCAGCATCTAGAGGAAATGTTGAAAAGCTGTGGCTTAATGTAACAATCAGCTCACCGCTTTGACTGGAGTAACTAGCTCACCAAAGATGGGAGGTTACATTCTGCAGCATGAATTCATTCAATATGGGAATAATGCTTTCATTTCTTTTCTTTTTACAATATTAAGGTTATTTGACTTTTTTTTTTTGCTTTCAACAAACGTATTCATCATGTTTTTTTAAGCTGCTGATTGGAAAACGTCAATTTGCAGAAGACAAAAGTGAACACACATGATAAGAGCTGCACTATTACATGAAAACTTGCAGTAGACCTATTGTTTGTGTACATTCAATTTGCTCAACAATTTTTTGTAGGATATGGAAAATTCATATCGCTGTATTTATCCTTGTTATATTTATAAGTGCGTTAGTTAATTAGAGTGCAGCCTTCTAATAGCTAACTAGAAACAATTCCCTCAAACCTCAGAATCTAATGCAGGGGTAGGCAACTCCAGGCCTCGAGTGCTGGTATCCTGCAGGTTTTAGATGTGTTCTTGATCCAACACAGCTGATTCAGATGGCTAAATTACCTCCTCAACATATGTTGAAGTTCTCCAGAGGCCTGCTAATGAACTAATCATTTGATTCAGGTATGTTGACCCAGGGTGAGATCTAAAACCTGCAGGGCACCGGCCCTCGAGGCCTGGAGTTGCCCACCCCTGATCTAATGTAATGCTAGATAAAAGGTATTTTGTCTACATTTCAGCTCTCACCATACAGTACACGGGGGGATGTCCAGGGAAGAAAAATAAAGCCAACATAGAAGTGCTAAAAAGTGCAAAGCACCCCCAAAACAGGCAAAACAGAAACGGTTAAACTGGCAAAGAAAAAAACCCAACTAATTTTACTCGTACAATCTAGAAGTTGTGTTCTCCCTATATTAAAGCTGCTATACAGAATCTGCTAAACAAACTGGGTTGTCAGCCCTGGCACTGCATACCATATTGAGCTTCAGTCAGAGGAAGTCACGGTTGCCAAAAACGTTTTGAAGCTCAAGAGTGAGGCTGGTGCCATTCCAGATATGTTAACATTGTACAATCTTCTGGATAATCAGATCTTCCCCACACTGAAAACTGTTATTCAGGTTGCCCTAACAAACCCAGTTAGCAACTGTAGCTGTGAAAGGTCTTTTAGTGTCTTGAGTCAGCTCCATACCTGGCTGAGAAGGACCATGGGTCAAAGCAGACTCCAGCACCTGGCTGTGATGTCAGTTGAGAAAGAGATGCTTGAGAGACTTGACCACCAAAATGTGATAGACAGATTTACCAACCTCAGGTTAAAAGAAAAGAAAAAGATCTGCAAAGCCATAGTAGCATCTGCAGTAAAGATCTTTTCATACATTGTATACATTGTACCAGAGGCCAAGGTGTCTCAATTTTTCTAATTTTTTTTATAGTATTTTGTACATTTGTACATTTCAAGGACTCTTCTATTTTTGGATTGTATTTTTTATGTATCTGTATTATGTTATACATACACATTAAAAGTGAATCTCTGTCCAGAAAATGCACTCAGTTTACTATTTACTCACTGTGAGCATCATTCATTATTCTCCTCCAGTAATTAAGGTTAGGATATGTATTTTTTTTCAAATTCCAATCCATTCTTCTTTAGCAGCATTTAAATAACCTTTATCAGATTTGATGGTTTTGTTACAGACTTTTCAAAAAAGTGTTTTGTTTTTCTTTCACAAATGTGGGGATTAAATTGTGTTAAAATGTACAAAACAGTGATGTCATGTTTTGTGACGAGGACCCAGGCACAGAGAGACTTGATTATATAAATAAATCATAAGATTTAAGAATCTTATGATTTTAATAAAGAAATTTGCAGACTTGCACAGAGATGGTAAAATTATGATGACTGATAATGGAGATGAAGACAACAGACGATGCCTGTGTCTTTCCCCGTGTGTTATGAATAAATGTTCTTTTTTTTTTTGGTACCGGTACTGGTTTTACTTTGTTGTATTCATCCGCGACACCATAAAGGCTGGTCCATGAAAATATTGTCATACATAAACCGATTCGTGGCACAAAAAAGATTGGGGACCGCTGCTCTAATGTAATGCCAATTGATGTTGCCACGATGGCTATATCCTTCTTTTATATACATTCTGTAGATGCATATTGTGTTAGCAAGTGTTTTGACCTCCAGTGTTTGTGGTTTTCAGCACATGGAACGTGTGCTCCCATAAATAGACCATGTAGAGTATCTTCCCTCCAAATTACAGATACAAACACGGCAGAAGCGTTTGCCACACACGAAAAGTGCCTTAGCAACAGGTGATGCACTTGGATGTGCATACTAAGACAGACCCACAGAAGAAAAGCTTGCTTTCATTCCCATTTTTTGCATACTTGGAAACTGCTTTTGTGAAGAGGTTGTGCTCGGTGGGTTGTAATTTAAAAAAAAAAAAGAAAGTCATAAATATCGATTGTCCCAGTATCACAGAAGTGTGAGGGGAGGCACATTTCAGGCACCTTAACAATTCAGCAGCTGCTTCGTTTGAAGCATGCTGACAACCTCAGTCCCATGAGTGCAATGATGGGGTGATGAGTTCGAGGCCTCCAGCAGTATTACTAGAACTTTGATTTTCTTTCTTTCTTTTTTTTTTTTTTTTTTTACAAAGGTTTCATCCCCTAACAGTATTATATTGGTTTAGTGGGTGACCTGTGCAGATGATAGCCACACTGCAACCATCTATTCTGTTAAAAAGAGGAAATGTGGTATAAAGCATGCATGTCTAGCCAGTGTAAGACTCACAGCAAGGTTGTTAACTGTAATAAGAACCTGGCTATGACTGCACAACATGATCATCTGGACAGAGCTTCTGCATTTACTCGTCTTAAAATACTCTTTATGCAGTCACTTAAGGTAGGTGTGCATGTCTGTGCATCTACGGTGGGCACTGCATGCTTGTTTAACATTTCCTTCTTCTATCACCATAACTGCAGCCTGGTTTTTGCCTTTTCCAACCCACACTCAGAAGCAGACATCCAACTTGTGCATGCGGTCTCTTATCTGTGGTGTTTACTCTCATACTGTATCCTGCCAGAGCATATTCGTCATGCAGGTGGTCATTATTTCTGAAAGCGAAATTGTGCATCTCGGAGGAGCGATGCGTGCGGGGCATCACTTTCACTCTGTAAACTGTATTCACTCCATAGTAGGTGTTTGTAAGACCAACAAGAGCAACCTGCCGCCATGCAGAATGGATTTAATTTGTATTTTTCCATAAACTCAGTCATCCCACGGAGTTCTCGCAAATAGATCTTTTGAGCATTTCAGACGGTGCCGTGTCCTCTGCTTTCAAAACCCGAGCACTCTGGGGAAATTAAATCATAACAGGTCCTTCAGTGCCCCCATCAGGATCTCTCTGGCACCTCCATCCACCTCTTTTCATCTCTTTCATCTTCAAAAATCTCATGCTTATTCAATTTGATTCTGGCTTCTCCACCACAACATCCTTTTTTCCCCTCTTACTCTCTCCCCCGCTCGCTGTTGTTAAACTCCCAGAGTATTGCCGCTGGGCGAAGCCATTAAGAAACGGCAAACAGCTATGTCGAGTCGGCAAACACTGGTGTGCATACAGGTGGTGCAGAGCTAACAGACAGGAATCATTACACTGCTCTACTCTGATCGCTGCTATTCCTCTGGGACTGAGCGCGCTCGGCATATGTACAGATGGGAACACACACACAGACACACACACACTGGTAGAGATTAAATCATATGTGGGTAACAGGTACATGAAAATATGTACAAAGGTACACACAGGAAGTGAGAATCAAATTGTTTTGTCCAAGAACAAATGAAAGAAGGATAAGAAGCCACAGTAAGGGAAAAACAAGAAGAGAGCAAGCCAAGAAGAAAGGCAAACCTAAATCTCCACTTGTTATTGCACCTGAGGCCAGAGAGTCGGCTCGCTCGGCAGGCTGGCTAATGGTGCGACATTCTCCAGCATATTTCACTGGACACATTTAAATTTGCTGCTGCTCTGACCTAGTCATAGCACATCTCTTCCTCATTTGTCCTCTACGTCTGTGTGTGTGTGTGTGTGTGTGCAGAAAGGATAATGACTGCATTGATCAGAGACGTCCCCAATGGGTGGTCTTGTTCCGTCAAGGCTGAGAGAAAACGAGAGGGCGAGCGAAAAGAGAAAGGGAGAGCGGGCGAGCGAGCGGGGCCAGAACGGGATGCCCTCTGTGGCAACCCGCCTCGACGCATTAGCCAATCAAATATCCATCTTGGCTGTCGCCTCCCTGCTCCACGCACACTATCAAAAAGTAATCTGCGGCGCTGTTTTTAATCGCCCGTCATGTCTCTGTTCCTTCCTTCCTACATCATTTCCTCGCTACTTCTTAAAATAATCGTCTTTATGTCCAGGATAACACAAAGAGCAGCACGGGGTGAGTGCGGATGTGTCCACGCAAGGGCCCGATAGATCTCTGAAAGTATGAAAAGCATGTGATTCGGATACTCTGGCCTTGACAGGTCAACAGATCTCAACATGGGTGCCATGTTAAGCAATGTTTTCCATCTGCATCAAACAGTTAATGAGGGGATATTTTCATTATGGTTCCTGAAACGATGGGTATTTTGGGTATTTCAGCCACTGGTATCTTGAAAGAGCAACTAACCAACTGACCAATTAGGAACACCAAGACAGGGTAAGTGAAAAGCTTCAAAAACAGTCACTG
>NW_024582375.1:3472343-3474049 GCF_018398535.1 Haplochromis burtoni
CAAAACAAACTTGGTTAAACTGACTGAAAAGCTGACAGCAAACAATACTACTAACTCAAAGAAACCAACCAACCTACCTAAATAAGACAAAGGGGAAACATAAATAGTGGCTGATCAGGTCACAAAAACACATAAAGGGGTAGAACACACAAATACCCAACTGAAACTAAAATAACAAATTCCATCCCCCCCCCATGATCCAGAGTGTTGGTATGACCCAATTTGCAGTTCTCCATATAGGCTTGCTCCGCCCCTTTTCCACCTCTTAGCTCATCAACCAAGACACTGGAGCAGCTGTCACTGAGGTAACTCAGAAAACAAAAAGATTAAATCATACATAACACTGTAAACTAAAATGTGAGCACTTATTTTTGAATACGGTATTATGTATTGTATAAATGAATTAATTCTAAACCAAAACCAGTTCTTTATTATCCTGTAAATTAAATCCTATATCTAAAGAAAGAAAAAATGTAAATGTAGTGTAATATTTAAACCTCTATTGTAACATTATTACCATTGTGTGGCTGTAACTGCAGCCATCACATGTAGGCTCCAAACCTTTGCAACTGTGAAATGAATAAGCAGTTAATTAAATGAATGGATGGAGTTATAGATAATTACAGATTCTGATGTTTAATCTGAATTGTTTATTTATTACTTTTGAAATGAGTTTTTATGCCAATTGATCATTCATCACAATAAGCTTCCTGTGTCATCATTTTTATTTATTCTATTCAGTTGTGTACAGTATCTTATTCTTATTCTCATCATCTTATCCTATTCCAGTGTTTTTTTTTTATTTTTGCTATGTAACTTTGCACTGTCCACTTTCTGCTATAACAAAACAAATTTCCCACGTGTGGGACTAATAAAGGTTATCTTATCAGATTTTAAGATGGGGCAATTCATCAGCTCTGTGCACCAGTGACCCAGTGCACTCATGGTGTCATAGCTTTGCTGTTCTAATAGAAGGCAACATATGCAACTTAACTTTAAATCAATAGCTCAGTAACTGCTCAGTCACACTAGGGCAGGGGTGTCCAACTCCAGGCCTCAAGGGCCGGTGTCCTGCAGGTTTTGGATAACATTCTGGGTCAACACACCTGAATCAAATGATTAGTTCATTACCAGCAATCTGGAAAACTTGAAGACATGTTGAGGAGGTCATTTAACCATTTAAATCAGCTGTGTTGGATCAAGGGCACGTCTAAACCTGCAGGACACTGGCCCTTGAGGCCTGGAGTTGGACACCCCTGTCCTAGGGTAAAAATAAGACAGCAACCCCCACGCAACTAAAACACTAGTGATTGTGTTCAATTTTTTCACATTGTGGGACTGATTGCAAGTATCTGTGATCTTTCACCAAATGTGGGGGACTTCCAGAAGTTTAGCATGCAACACCCTCAGCTTTGGCTGCCCACTTTTGATTGCAAAGTAACCCATCTACAAACAACTGCAGTCCAAGTCTGACTGACTGGCGAAGGTTTGCAAATGACTGCCATGTAATTTATAAACATGGATTGCGCAAGTCCGTTTGTGGTTATCATTTGTGACTTGTTTCTTTGCCATTGGGGATTCGACTCAGCTGGCTGCCAACTGGTTGCATTCTAGTTATATTCAAACATAAAAGCAAGGTTGCTGTCCTGAAGCAGCTGCGTCACTATTTGTGGAGAAATGTCTGAATTTATATTTCAGATCTACGA
>NW_024582375.1:3474069-3534585 GCF_018398535.1 Haplochromis burtoni
TAGTTATATTCAAACATAAAAGCAAGGTTGCTGTCCTGAAGCAGCTGCGTCACTATTTGTGGAGAAATGTCTGAATTTATATTTCAGATCTACGAGGTTCTTGCTGAACTTTCTTTGTATGAACAACAACAGATTTGCGATTTTCACCAGTTTATCACAGTCAACTTTTGTATTAGCGCAATATAATATGCAGCTTCACCCTATTCATTCAGACTGATAGCAGACTGACTGCTTCTTATTGCCGTATTATTGCTATCTTGACGCACTAAATTCACTTGAAAGATGGAGAACTGACTGCGAGTGGTCCCCATCTTTGATGCAACCACTTCTTATCCTGACAGTTCTCATATAAAGCTGTTTTCCCATTACTCTTCACTACAAGCACTTAAATGTTACTGATCACACACATTAATGCTGAAACAACAGAATTAAGTAAAATGAAGTTATGCTTTTAAGTAGTTTATTTAATCAAAAACGATCAATAACTCAAAAAGTCAGAAAATGGAAAAAATAATATTTTTAAATTTAAATAGATTAAGTTGCATCACTTAATCTATTTAATTACTGTGCGCTTACTGATGGTTAAAGAGTATGAGACTAAAAAACTGTGGGCTATTTTCCCACCTCCCATTGCTTCAATTATGCAGTTTACAGCAGAATTTATTTTCAGCAAAAACGCATTTGTTTAAGAGCACTGTGGTATTTTTTTCCACAACACATATGCATTAACTGATGTCTTCTTCTGACTTTCAGAATCGGGTTGTATACGGAGGATCTAGTCATCGCTCTTTTCATCGGGGGAAAAAAAAGGTACAACACTTTGAGGCCTGACAGCTCTGGAGTTCCATTAAGAATTCTTCTAAATTTACAGTGAGAGCAAACCGCCACAGCTTGCCGCCCACAGAAACAAGGCAATCACTCACCTCAGCCCCTCTATGCAGCCAGACAGGATTCGCGAACACACAAAGATTCAAAGAGAAATGTTCACGAATACACACACACACACAAATTCACAATATATATACACACTCACGCAAAACCAGCGGAGAGTGCAGATGATGGTGCACACAAGTTCAGCTTGTCAAAGTCCCGTATGTAGGTGTCGATGTATGTCTATGTGTTAGGGCATGTGTGGATAAGGATCTGTCACGGAAAAAGGTTGTGCTTGCTGCCACTGCAAACAAGAAGTGTTGAATCTGGGCCTCAAACCACCAACCAATCTGAAACATGCTCCACCTTTGAGGCAGATGCACACTGAGGAGAAGCCTCATGGTTGCACTCAAACGAACGCCCGCCATTAATCCCTTTCTAGCGTAAAACGCATAGATACCTCTTCAACATTCACAGCTGCTTCTGTTGGGCTTGACATACATTCCTTTTTCTTCTTCTTTTTTTTTTTACATTTATTTTAAAGACCTTAAAGGATTTTGCTGTTTAGTTTTGATGACATTCAGAAATACTGGATTTTCTTTGGATTCCAGTCTGTTCCCCGTGCGCTCCCCTGAAGGAGCGGGCAGGTCATTAAAAGTCAGGGCATGTGTCACGACGCCTGCCGGAGCGGTAGAAGGACCCCATCTCATCATCAGCGATATGTTTCTGTACTTGTGGCTCAGAAAAGCTTCAGATAACACACAGGAAGGGAAAACAGAACCTGAAAGGCAGAAATAGATGTAAGCAGAGAGAGAGAGAGAGACGAAAATAAAAGAATGAAAAATGGAGATTGAGTTGCGAATGACGACCGTATCGGAATCAGATGAAACAAGTTTATGTTTCCACGATTCCATCACAAATAGACACGAGCAAGAAATGGCAAAAAAAAAAAAAGCCAGTAAATCTCCAGCTGTCTCTCTAGAGCTTGTCTGATGTCTCCCGGGCACGTATGAATATTAAATGGCCTCTTGTAAATCAAACAATGGTGTGTTAGTGAGCACTGAAATAGAATTAGTTGGGAAAGGGCAGATAATAAATTGACTCTCTTTTCACAGCCAAAGCCAAAAAAGCTTCTCCCCACGTGAAAAAGATACAGCCAGAGTACTACAGGGTAAAGTGTTGGAGAGGCCTAATGGCTTCGATTTTTTCCCCCCTTTTCTCTCAGCCTTTCCATCTCCCCCCTACACACACTCACTCTTATCAAAAGGTTTAATAATGATAGCAAGCAGAGCATTACTGCTGGTTTGATCTCATCATTTCACGCATGCACACATTCCTTCGCTCTACCGCGAAAAAGGTTACGCACTAGAAAAGATAAAGCGTATACACTCGGATGCAGGTGTCTTTGCATGCATGCACCTGGCGGGAAAAAAAATGCTATAGCTGGATGCAATGCGATAGTTTCGTTTTTGTGTGTATTTCTGGATGATTGTGGGCTGATTTTCCTCTCAGGTGCAACCTTGGATTGTGATGCAGTGAGGAGAAAGAAGAGAGAAAGCAACAGACATGAAGGGAGGAGAGAGAGAGAGAGAGGTAGGTGATACAGGTGAGAGAGAAAATCAACGAGCTCTCACACAGAGACAATCAATAAGCTCTCTTCTCAGTCTATTTCCTATGGGCTGGCCTCAGTAATAGCATTGTGCCAAAGCCGTGTGAGTGCAGCCTGGGAATAGGTTCAGGGTGATGTGATAGCAAAGTATGAAGGCAGCACTGCTGACTGGGACTCACACTAATTGTTACCTTTGTCATAAAAAGGGCAGAGAAATCACTGGGAGGACTGTGGTAGAGATTTATGGAGGCCTACCAGCACAGAGGGGTGCATGGAGATGAGGAGAGAAGTATTGTTATCCACGGCTTGGTTTTCTTTGATGTGAATGCAATATTTTTGTGTTGGGCTTATTAGATTTAGCCAGCTCATCATACACCACCAGGATTTTTAATCAATAACATGGTGAAATTTTGCTGTGTGAGACAGAGCACAGCGGCAGAGGATAGAAATCAGATGCTAATGCAATGGGAGCTGTTTGTGTTAAACTTTATGAAACTACAACATTTTCTAACTTTATTATCGATCTCATTCATCTCCACTCATTCATCGCAGGGCTATCTGATTATTGATTATTTATCTCTTAGAAAGGGAGATGAAAGGTAGCCTAAATATAAAGCAATGTCTGAACCTAGCATGAGCCAAAAACAAAGCTAGCTTCTTTTTTGCTGTGCTCAGTGTTTTAACAAGTCATCTAAAGATGTGCTATTGAACATTTTTAGAGTAGCAATACACCAAATAACGTGTATTATCACTTCTAATAAATGCACTGAGACTTTACAGTTACCCCCAGGTAAAACATTTAGTAGCTTTTAGCTTTTAACAGCCTGTTGTTTTATACACAGCACAGATGAAGTCCATAGCAGGGCTAGAGTGAGTATGTGTTAGCAACCGGCAGCCTGGCTAATGGTGCGACATTAGCATGATTGTTAGCGTGACTGTTTTAACGTTCATATGATATTTTCAATCAAGTTGCCTTTCACCTGGTTAATTTAGCTCAAATACTGGATACTTGTTGAATTGAGTGATCTAGCCACTACCCACCCAGTTTGTTCACAGCTGCTAGCAAAGATTAAGGTCTATACAATCAGTGTTGCCAACTCCTCAGTAAGGAAAATCGCTATTGGCTGGCTAGAAGTCACTAAATGGTGTCATTGCCTAATTTGCATGCTTATGCTTATGTATTTGTAACCTAGTTGTAGGAGAGAGAAATAACATCTGGGAAGGGATGTAAAGACAGTAAAAAACACCCTAAATGCATTTAGAATATATTTAGAACTACAAATTAAATTTCGTTTAGCAATTATTGGGGTTTTTTTTAGTGTCACAACTCCAGCCCACCTCCTTTATCTGGGCTTGGGACCTTCAAAAGTGACCCCAAAAAGGAACTTTGGCAGAGTTACTTTTGTGTGTGTATTTTTTAGTTTTAAACCTTGTGATCCACAAAAAGTAGCAGTAAAACAAAAACTGACTGCGTTACAGTCAGGGCAGGAGCAACGGCTTCACACATGTGCGATCCATTTGCAATTTGGACGCATAGGTATGAACATCTGCTCTAACACTGCTGCGTGAGGACTATCCGCACCTTGGCACGGGCGAGGTGCCCACGGCAGCACCCGCTGCCTGCTAAGAGTAAGAGCAATACGTGCTTTTACGTCAAAAAGTCATCATAAGTCTCCAATAACACCAGCAAAGGTTTGCCAGATTAGTCGCTTTTTAGAAAAAAAAGTCGCTAAGGGGGTCTGAAAACTTGCTGAAAATAGCGAGAAAGTTGCTAAGTTGGCAACACTACGTACAATTCCTCCACAGCAACCCAAGCTGTCCATTTTTGGATCGCTTAATTATGTTAAACTCATTAGATATTCAGTAAAACTATTGGGTTTAATAAGTAAATGTTAGGTAGTTAATAATATTGACTTATTAGCATTTACTTTTACTTTGATATAGTATTTATTCTCCATCACTTCCCAAACAGCAGCGTTATTGACCTGTCCAGATCAAACTGCTTCTAGGCCTTTCATCCTTGCTGCAGTATAGCGAGAGAGATTTTCTAAAACACATATGTAAGCATTACGAAAGCTGAGCTCAGGCAGGGACTTTGCAATATACAGTAGCTATATATAGCACCGTGTGCAGTCTTTTAATCCAAAGTTTGTTCATCTTTTTTTCTTTACTTTTGAGAGTCAATATATATCCTTAGCTCTGAAACGGATTAAAATTGTTTGGCCTGAGTAGAGGAAGTGTCAAGAGTTGGCCTTAATTTGCTATAGCATATTAGAAGGTAAAGTGAAGATGTTTCTGATGATGTGGTCACCTTCCAGTCATTGAGTCAAAGATTAATTCCTCTGTTAACCAACATATTATAAAGTTCAATGTGAAACTATCTTTCCAACACCGAAGGCTCAAGTGAAATTAGGTCACGCAGCAGGACGATGATCCTAAAGCCCACTAGCAAATTTATAACAGAATGGCTGAATCAAGATGTTGCAATGGCCCAGCCAGTGTTTAGACCTTAACCCAAAATGCTGATATCAATCTATGCATGAACGCCTGCAAGCCACAAAAAGAGTGGGAGAAAATTTCCTCTCAACAATGTGAGAGACTGATAAAGATAAACAGAAAATAATTGCAGCTAGTGGTGGCTCTACAAGCTACTGACACAAGGGATGTACTTTTTCACAGCATTGCACAGTCCTGTGAAAACTTTCTTTTTCACATGACTGTATTGCCATCCACACTAACCTAAGCCTTAATAATAAGAAGTATTTTTGTAGGCACAGAATAAAGTTTGCATGAGGACAGTACAACCTTTACAGAAAATATAAATAAGTTTTGTTCATCGCCGTTTAATTCGCCATTAAAAAGCACTGGTTTTTCCCTTTAGTTGATAATAATAAACAAATAACTGTTTTTGTAATTACTAGTGCTGTCCATAACCGCATTAACGCGGCAAATCTCCGTTAGCGCACCTTAACCGCGCTAACGCATCGACGCCGTGCAGCCCCACGCACAGTGCGAACCGCGTTAATGCGGTTATGCCATTAACGTCATTTTAACGAGCTTGACACTGACAGCACTACTATTAGCAATATGTCTATTAAAAAAGTCTTCTTGAACAACTTTACTTTTTCAGTAAAGAGATAAAAAGTATATACTTTAAGAGAAAACGATTTTTCTCTACTTCATGAGAAAAGCTAACGTAGTAGTTGCTGTTAAGGACTGGTTCAGTTCGTCAGCAGTGTTGCTGGGCCAGCATTCTTTAAAAAGAAATCAAAATTGACAGCTTTTTAAAAATCTTTGAAACTCTATTCTCCCCTACATTATCATTTGTTAAAGCAACACCCGCTCTTCAGCAGGGGAATGATTAAAATCTCATGTCATCTAATAGTTTCCATGCATCACACGCCTGCCTGTCCCTCTAAATCTCCACGAGGAGCAGGAAATAAAATCCAGTGTGACACATGGGGGATGACGAGGGTGGAATTTCCACTCTGGTGCAGGTGAACCCAATGATTCATTAAAAAGAATGAGCAAGTCAGCAGGAGCGCTACTGCAAAGAGGAATACTTGGGCAGGTGGGGAGCGTGGCGAGAGGCAGGCTGGGCGGGGCTGAAGAGGCGAAAAGAAGGAGCGAGAGCCGAGAGGAGGGCAGTAGTTTCTATCCATATGGTCGGCCAGTTGGTTGGCGAGCCAGTAGTCAGGTCTCAATGATCCCTAGCTTCACCACGCATGACCGCCAAATCATCACACACAAACACACCCTGAGTGTGCACTCTCTGAAGCGGGAGTTGTGAGAGCTGTGGAGTCTGTATGAGTGTGTGCTGGACAGGTGCACCAGATGTCCACTTTCCACTCCTGTGGCCATTGTCACTAACATGCTCAGGTGTCATGGGAGGGGATGGAGGCCAAATGGCAGACGCAGAAACCAGCGTTCATGCGGGGGGTGGCCGTGGAGACCGAGAAGGCGCCGTCTGCATCCTTCTGGCAAGCGATGTAGGTAAACGGCTCACATGGCAGCAGCCCATGTAATATTTCACAACATTTAAAAAGGCCAAACGGGAATCTAACTCAGTCACTCAGTTCATTCCAAACTTGATCTCCTGAATATATTCAAATAATAAAAATAATTATTTGGATATATTCAGCACAGGTAGAAAAAAAATGTAAGTTAAGATGGCGTTACAAAGAAAATAGAAATTCACTTTTACAATTTTAGGAAACACCCAGATTAATAATTTGATTTCTGTCGGGTTACCTTGTGATCTCCAATTTTTTGAATTAGACACTAGAAAACACAGGTTGTGTTAATTGTTGCTAATTAGAGGATTCAAACCTGAGTGTCTGTAATAGCCTCATCCCATATGGGTTACATTAAACTAATACTGGTGCTCCAACCAGTGTTTTGTCTCCTTTTTTTCTCATCTTTTCACATCATTTATCCATTTTGCTGATCCAATTCAGAGCTGTGGAAGAGTTAGAGCCTATTTTCATAGGAATAGGGAAAGGCAATGTATTGCCCAAAGTATTCACTCACCCATTCAAATGATTGAATTCAGGTGTGTTCCAATCACTTCCGTCGTGGCCATGGAAAGTGTACAAAATCAGCACATAGGCATGCAGAATGCTCCTACAAACATTTGCGAAAGAATAGTTTGCTCAGTGCACCTGAAGAAGAAACAGCAGTGTGATCAAAATATTCCCAAATGTACATGTTTGTCGTTCCTTGAGTGAGGTTTACATTGTTTTGGCAGAGCACCCAGCTGGTGTATAGGAAGTGTGGGGTAGCGCATCTGCTATCCTTCTCAGCTTCAGCCTGACCTCTCTGAGGGAGGCTGACACACAAACGCACATCATGGGAGGCCACCATCCCACGCAGGGCAGCTGAGTGAGCGAGCTAACAGCCCGTGACCACGCTGTAATTATGAGCCGTTTTCTAATTATGAAGCACTTTGCTGGTTCTGCTTCGACTGCTGAAACTTTTATTTTATTTGTTATGTTCTTTTGTAACACACGGGATTAGCGGCAGAAACTCGGGATGAAGGAAGAGGAGAGAGGAAAACGCGGGGTGAAGGAGTTAAAGGCGTGAGAAAAGTGTTACACAGATTTAGAAGTTAGAGAAAGGAAAAGTGGGAGAAAGAAACAGGCCCTCGGTCCCTCAGGCTGTAGCCTTCTTAGCGTGGCTTTTCACTGAGAGAAGTGCCAGCAGGCTGCCTGTAAAACAGAATCATTACACCATTAACCCTCAATCAATCTTCATTTGACCATGCTGTAAGAAACCATATCAGTAGAGAAGCCGTGGACCTTCTGGAAGTTGACTGTGGAAATGGGGTGGAGCGAGGGCTACTAAACACCCCCAGCCCGCAAGCCTGAGTCTGGGCATGGCCAAGTCTAAATGCAACCTCTCCCCCCTCTACCTTCTCTCACTCCCCCCCCTCCTCCTGTGGATCTGCGGTTGGCTGCTGCAATGAGAGGTGACTTGTGGCCAATTGTGATTTATGTGGTGGTGGGTTTGGCTGTGCAGGACGTGGGCCGGTGGAGGCGAAAAGATGGATCCGAGGCAGGACCGAAGGAGACAATCTGATTACAGCCTTCTACCTCCTTTCATCTTCATCTTCAACACTCGCTGGTTCACTCGCTCCTTCACCCACGTCGTGTCACTATGGTAACCCGGAGCCTTGTAAGAAGACAAGTGCGACCGTCGGGACGGAGCGGCGACCCGGCGGTCAGCGCAGAGACGGACACATGTTCGGGGTGTGTAGAAATAAAAACCGATGACAGATTGATGCTGATGACAGAGGCTGGTGCAGCGACGCATCACGTCGTCTGATCAATAAAAGGAAGAGCCAACTGTCCAAACAAATAGTTGTCTAACATGCTAAAAGCTGTTAACAGTGTCCTTGTTTCCTTCTATTCTGGTTTCAGCAGTTACACTTCAAGTCATTTCCAGGTCTTACATTCTAGCTGACACTGACCCAGCCAGACATTTAGATTTGAATTAAAGGCAAAGCTCCTCACATCTTCTGCTTTTAGTGCATACACTCCATTCAGTCTTCACTGGATTGAACACATGCCATTTGGGACTCTTTTCAGCATTTTCTCACTATAAACAGATGTTTTTTGGCAGGTATGTCTTTAGATTACCCTCCTATGGCTCTCAAACCCTCTCAGGTCCCTCAAACATCATTAACCCACGTTCTAGTTTTCTTGGTCACGCATCTTATATTAAATGCAAAATTAGCATCATCTTTCAGGTTTTTAACCCTTCAATGATGTTAATTTCGCTCAGCGCTTCCATTATTACCCGACCTTCTCTGAGCTATTCATCGCTTGCACTTCAGCGTTTCATATTCTTTCAGTGCTTGAACTTCAACTTCACTGAGCGCCTTTTTCAGCAGTGCAGTGTTTCAAAGTGTTCGGCTGCACAATGACAAGTTAACAGCCAGAGCCGAAATATGTTCTTTGAAAACAAAATGTAGTTTTCAGATCTTAGTCGGGTTAAGGTGAATCTTTCTGGATTCGATTCATGAATGTGACACCAACTTGATGCTGCATTATGCATGCACTGTGAGAGCAAATGTGTTTCAGAATATGTAGTAGATGTTTAAAAGAAGGGGGTATTAAAGAGTTCATTATTTCCACTTTTATCCAGAATTGTTCATATATTAATGAGCCAGTGGACAGATCGCCTGCATGACTGATACTACAGGCACTTGTAAGAAGTGCAAATACAGATATGCAGTGCATATACAGTATTCTGGCATGCGCAAGGCTAACCAAGTCCTGCTGTGTTCTGAGACTGCCATCAAGTGGCAATAAGAGGTAGTGATTGTAATTCAAATCCACTGGACAAATGATATTAGCTTAAAGGAATATATAACTTAAACATTATACTTATGGAGAAGTAGTTAATCCTGTTTTAGAGCTGCTGAGGATGAGGTGTGTAGGTGAGGAAGATGGATTTTGCTGCATAAAAAGAAGATAAATAACTATTTCAAAAATAGCAGTGGCTCCCTATTATACATATTTACACTGGCACAGACAAATGCTTACTATCCAATAGAGACTTAATGATGAAGGTAAGCAGTTCCAAGTGAGCAGCATGCTCTTCACTAAATCACAGTACAGACGTAAATATGATGGGTTGATTGTCTCATCTGGCACCCACAGGGACAAGACAAATGTTGGTCTTCTCAGGATTAGATAATTTATCACTATCACGAGTACAGTGTGTATTAAAGTGCTGCTGAGACGGGTGAAATTAGCTGACCATTTTGTGCAGTTTAGCCCTGACTAAGGTTTTATTTGTGACACAAAGGAACAAAAAAATCTGCTCAAAAGGTGCAGAGAGTAGCAGTTTTAACATCAATAAATCATTATCCCAATAATTTGAGACGTTGCAGGAACTTTTTAAAAGGAAAGTTACTTCCTAACCAAAGCAATGAAAGACTGACAAAAGGTGAGATTGCAGCAATGAAAGAGAATGAGCAATAAGGGATCATTGATCGTAACAAACACTGTGGTAGGGATGGCAAAAAGTTCACAGGAGGAAGTGGAATCAAAATAAATAAAAACCAAAGATGATGAAAAGGTTCTGCAATGACAAACGAGGTGGTTTTAAAGTTTAACTTGAACACCTGAGTTGCTCAATAAAGTTGTTTCAAGGCTGCACGCTACGTGCGGAGCTCAAAAGACCTTTTGGGCTAGAGCCTGAAAACAGGAATAATGAAGATGATCACACTTGTGAATCTGAAGAGTTCAGGGCCATGCCACTACATTAAAAAAGGAAACCTTAATAATGGAGAAGAACGCAGGGGAGAGATGGTACAATGGTAGAGACGGTCGTAATCTGACTTAAAGTTTGGCAGAGAAGTAAGACTACAACGTTTTTAATAAAATGAGCACTTGTGCCTGATATGACACTCAAATCAGACCCACTGACTAGGTATCATTATTAGTTATAAGTCGCATACATCACCAGTTGGTACCATGCTGTTATCTTCCATTATAAAGGAGAAATGGAGAGCAGCGCCGTTTTTGTGAACATGAAGTGGTCACGTAAACAAGTGCGTGCAGAACCTTCTGCGCTAAAGTTAGCATGCATCAAGCATTGTGCAAAGCAATGCTTGATGCATGCTAACTTTAAATAATAAATGATATGTCTTGCACAAAAGGCAACATCCAGGCATGTTCGGCCCCAACCATAAGCTCAATACTTAGAGAACATCAGCAAACAAAGGAAAACTGAGTCCAACAAACTAGTCTTTGACTTGTATGTCACAGATGAAAGTCGAGTGTATTAAGCCACCTTGAGCAAACATTAGGTTTAAATGGTGAGTATGTACATTCCTGACAAGTAGAGTAGTTTAAACAGACTGTTCAGGGGCAAAACTGCATGCAGACATCAAAATGCTTCATGCGTGGTTTGGTGGAAGCTTGCAGAAGTCACGTCACTCGCTCCATTCGCCTTTTACTTTAGAGACAAACCGATGGCAGTTTGAAAGCTCTGGAAAGTTATTTTCCTCAAACTTGAAGAACTTCAGGACAAAGAGGTAATTTCCAAATGGGAACACAGTTATAAAATGATCAATACCCATTTCTTTGTTGCTGAAAGGCTTGCACACAGACGATCTGGGGACACTATGCAGGCATGTTCAAATTGACTTAAGTTTGGAAGGCTTTTATTTTTGCAGTTTATATTCTAACTTAGTTGAAGGTTTGTGTTTAGGGATGCCCTTTGGTGGTTTAATATTTCTGTGTTCACTGCACTGCCTTAAGGAGGTAACTCAGTTGTTGCCATGCGCAGTATCCTCCACTTGGATTACAGCTTTATAGGTAAAAGCGGGAGTGTCTTGTATGATCTCTAGTTTTAGATTGACAAGGAGACATCCCAGAATCATTTGAATGTAGAGAACATTACTGGTGCACATGGGTAATTAGTATAAGTATTCTGGCGATTGGCAACATAGCAAAACAAAGGCATGAAATAGGACAGGACCCAGGAGTGTAGATAATACTAGTTGGCGGTGGAGCAGAATCCCGGAACATCCAGGATGAGGTGGAGGAGGGTTGCACGAATGACGACTTGAAAGACAGAGTGACAGAATAGCAATAAGGCTTAAAGAGTGCGGATCAGAAACTGATCGACTCGGAGGAGGCAGGTAAGAAGATCACTGGATCAGAGTAGCGTGATGATGAAACTGAGAATGAAGGTGTGACAAAAAGAAGAGAGCAACAGGAATACCCCAGAAATGCAGGCAGATGAAGAAAAACACAGATTTCCCTTATTAAAGCTACATGCAAAAACTGCTTTTCCATATCCACATATTCCATTTATCATTAGCAGCAATGGCCAGGTTGATTCTCAGAGGTATCAACTTAACTTGAGTATATTTTTTTTTACGTTTCTTCCTCACATTTTAATATAAATATCTCACCCAGTCAATCTGCTTGTGTCACATGAAAAAGTGATTGTCTGCCAAAAAGTGATTTCTGGTATTTGCTGCAAAATGATTGATGGTATATAAACTGCTGTAAATGTCTTGTTGGCCTATAATCTGTCAAATATATCTCTCATGAATTATATCAAAGCATTTTGACCCAGAAAGAACACTACTGTGTCAAGGTGGAAGTTGCAGTCAGTTGGTGGCAAAGTCACTTCTATATATTCTTTATTTATCCTGGCAGAAAAAAAGTCACTGACATCTCTTTCAAGAGAGCAGCGGAAATTGCAACAAATGTAACCCCACCGTTCTCTAAAGATATTTTAAGTTGCCAAACATACTAGATTGATTATAATGTAATCATAAAGACCCTTGAAAAACAGGTAAGTTCTTTTTTTTTATATATATATATATAACGCCTTTGTAAACCATGTGGACTGTAGTCTAGTTACCAATATAAGCAAAGATATTAGAAAAATACACACAGAAACATCGGATATCACTTTTTGGCACATAATTGGTCTCAAGCCTCGATAGATGGGTGCGGTACTGTTAGCTGAAAAGAAAGAAAGAAAAAAGGGGGATGGCAGGGAGAAGAAAGTCGTTTTGGTGTGTCCACTGCAAGTTCTTTTTTTCACATGAAGAGATGAAAGAGGCAAAGAAAAGGAGGCTGTGACAATCTAAAGTGGCACTTTGTTGCAGATGTCAAGTTGTGGTGGTGGTACATTCTCTTCCGTAGTGCTTCAGAAGAGGCACGAACATAATAAAGGGAGCCACTTAAAGACGGTGTTAAAGCACAAGGCAACACAGGCTGTGCTGTTCATGGTCAGTGTGAGTTTGCATCAAAGGTAGCGGACATCAGTTTAAATTTAAACTGATGATGCTGATTAGATTCACTCACTGGATTCCATCTTAATACTGTCTGGGGTGGGAACTCAGCCACGATAGCTCTTGCAACATCTGCTTCCCTTGTTGAATCCAGTACACTAAAACCACAAAGGGCAGCAGCACAGGTCAGCTGAATACAGCCCATATTTAAAATGTACTTGCCCTCAAAATAAAAATGAATGTGACTTTTTAAGGGGTTTTCCCCCAACACTCCACACCTACAGCCCCTCTTAGGGTTCCCCCACCTGCTAAATTCAAATTTAACCCCTGACTAAACTCACTTTTCTATTTAGGTGCAAAGTTGTTGTTGTTTTTTTCCCTCTTTGGTTTTTCTTTGCTTGTCTTCTACAGAAAAAATGTTCAAGCTGAGCACATTCATTAGAATTTAAATCTAAGCTGAAATAAGGTTTGTATTTCCACTTATTTCTATTAATATTATTTTATAATGATATTAATATGACCTGAGGTTCAGTTAGTTTTTTTTTGTATCTGTACTTCCACTAAAGTCACAAATGTTTGTACTTTTGCCACCTCTGTTCATAATCAGCAGCTGTATGCCATTTTATCAATTCTAAAACAATAATTATCTGGGGCTCGTGAGGAGTTTTTATTGGTGTTAATTACTAAGGATTGGTCTGTTACAATTTTTAGCACATAATTAGCATAACAACTGTACAAAAAAATATACTTTTCCTGTTGATGTGTCCAGTTGAAGCATATTTTCCAAGCCTTCACAGTTTACATAGTATCTTCAAAAGCACTGCACATTGCATCTTTAATTCCTTCTGCAATCACCGTGATAGACAAGTAAACAAACAAGCGGATGGACAGACTGATAAACATCCAAACAAAGCCTCCACCACACTCTCGCTCATTACTCTCTGGCAGTAGCAGAGGTGCTTGCGTCTGCCACGGACTCAATTACTTCCACCTTTCCCTTTCCTTCCTTTAGATGTGACATGAATAACCACATTATGATTACCTCAACCTCGGACGCACCGCAACCCTCCCACTCAAAAGACTTTGTAATTAAAAATCAAGACAGCAAAAAGCTTGGGAAATAACTCTGAGTGTCTGGACGGAAGAAAGAAAATGAGACGATGGGAGAAGATGAAGTGAGATGGGGGCTGAGGAGCCTCTGAGACATGAGAGGAAAAACAAGATGGACAAAGTGGAATTGGAACTAAAAGTTGCCTGTGCCTGCCACAAACGGCAGGGGGGAAATAGCTTTAATTTGTCAATCGAGTGCACAGGAATCATATAATGCAGAGTCTGCTCTGGAGTTCTGCTGCAGAGCCACTCAGGAGATGTTTGCCTGACATTTGCTGTCCTTCCCGACTGTTTTTTTTCTTCTTTACTGCACCATTGGATCAACTTCACATGTCTTTCACCTTTTTTAAAAACATTTTTTGATCCATTTTCTGCCTGTGGCCACACCAGCATTGGTAATTAAACTAAAGCAAATATTTAAAATAACTCGAGTGAAACAAAACAGGTGGAAAGTGTGGGAACACTGAGGTTGTTGGAAGTTTCCTACAGACTAAGATAAATGATTTTTCTTAGTACCAGTTTAAAAAAGAGACCTAAAGGAAAAACGACTCAGTCACGCAGAGAAAATTAACAGCAACCATAAATTCCAGCTCATCTTCGTTAATTGTGGCATTAAATGAAGAAACAGACTACCAGGATCAGGTGTTCTTTTATCTCAATCATCTGGCTTCAAAGAAACCAGTATGAAAAAAAGCAGCTAAATTAGCTCATACTTTAAGAGGAAACAGGTGCACCGCTTCTCCTGCAAACTAATGAACTGCCATGTGTTTGTTTTCCCAGAAATATATGTAGAGAAAGGTCTGCTGTGCCGATTAAAAAGGCATGTCATTGTTTCATAATGACAAAATAATACCATTTACTTATTAGATCCTCACAAACACCTGCAGAAGTAATGATGAAAAGGAGATGTTTTAATAAAATGTGCTTCTATCCTGCTCATCAGTGTGTTCATATTATAAGTTAAATGCACAAATGAAGGATTTGGAAACTAGAATCTTAGAAGAGGATTGGAAATGTCCAGGGAGCTTGAGAGTCTCGGATGTTGTTCCTGGGATCCGCCAGTGCCACTCGCCCAACTTGCGGGTCACTGAGTGCTCCGATTATCACTGTTGTCTTCACACTCAACATTTTCTCAAGATCCTCTTTCAGCGTTTGGTATTTCTTGAGCTTCTTGTGAAAAACAAGAAGTTGCAATAGCTACATCTATCACTACAGCCTTCATCCTCTAGTCGTTCACTGCTACTATGTCCGATTGAGTTAGCCTGTATCTGGATGTCCTACATGATCTTATCTTGGCCATTCTCGAACACCCTGGAGGGCGTGTCACATTGTGACCTCGGGACTTCCAGGCCATACTGAGCACAGATATTTCTGTATACTATGCGGGTGCCTTTCAGTGTTACCCTTCCTGCTAGCATCTTGCACCCTGCTGTTATGTGCTGGATCTTGGCTGCTCTGGTAGACCCCAGCATCTATGGATCTTGTGCTCATAGATCTTAGGCTTGTTCCTGTGCTGCTACGATTAGTGCCTCTGTGCTGTCTTTCAGCCCAGCTTTGTCCAGTGATGTGATTATAACCACTTCCTCTTTCTGCCGGTGGTACACGCCGTGCAGGAGTCTGTCCTTTCATGTTTCCTATACTTGCTACTCTTCTACTTGGTGTTACCGTTTATTTCTAACATGACAGCTGCACATTAGAGCTCAGAAACAATTGTAATACATTCATGTGTGACTCTCTGACTGTATGGATATATTTGGTGACAAATAGTCTGCAATTGCAACTGATCCATTTATGCATCTGTGTTCTACTAGCTGTAACTCAAGCAGTCTAAAAGAAGACCTGGCTAATCGAATGACTGCATGTGACACCTTTCACTGTAAAGACTGATTTAAATTTAAAAAAAAAATTGTATTGGGCCTTTAAATGGTGTTGTAAATGTGATCACATTTAAACTGATTGTTATCTCTTGCACTCAGCAGAGTCATATCTGTTGACATCAACCATCTATATTCTGTCAGAGCACACACACACATACACCCTCACAAAGAGATTCCCTATCAGGTTTCTATGATGTAATGTGCAAAAAGATGCTCTACTCTCCAAGGCACTGACTGTTTCTTATAGAAAAGTTTTGGACTACAAAATGATCTGCTCATCAGGCATATATGCTCACCTGCCTATTCTCATGTTTTCACACAATCAGCAAATCACGCAGCAGCAATGCAACGCACAAATTCCCTCAGACACTGTTCGAAAGCTGTTCTCAGTGTTCACATCATATATCAGGATAGAGGAAAAATAGGACGTGAGTGACTTCCAACAAACAGCAGCTTTGCTGACTGAAAAGAGCTGAGGGTGGTTGGAGTTAAATAAAAAGCATACGGTGACTTGGAAAACAAGTCTGTACAACTTTGGTGAGCAGGAAAGCTTTTTTGAGCAGATTGCACAACTGTGAAATACATGGCTTAGATGGGCTACAGCAACTTACAGTGGGGCAAAAAAGTATTTAGTCAGCCACCGATTGTGCAAGTTCCCCCACCTAAAATGATGACAGAGGTCAGTAATTTGCACCAGAGGTACACTTCAACTGTGAGAGACAGAATGTGAAAAAAAAATCCATGAATCCACATGGTAGGATTTGTAAAGAATTTATTCGTAAATCAGGGTGGAAAATAAGTATTTGGTCAATAACAAAAATACAACTCAATACTTTGTAACATAACCTTTGTTGGCAATAACAGAGGTCAAACGTTTACTATAGGTCTTTACCAGGTTTGCACACACAGTAGCTGGTATTTTGGCCCATTCCTCCATGCAGATCTTCTCGAGAGCAGTGATGTTTTGGGGCTGTCGCCGAGCAACACGGACTTTCAACTCCCGCCACAGATTTTCTATGGGGTTGAGGTCTGGAGACTGGCTAGGCCACTCCAGGACTTTCAAATGCTTCTTACGGAGCCACTCCTTTGTTGCCCGGGCGGTGTGTTTTGGATCATTGTCATGTTGGAAGACCCAGCCTCGTTTCATCTTCAAAGTTCTCACTGATGGAAGGAGGTTTTGGCTCAAAATCTCACGATACATGGCCCCATTCATTCTGTCCTTAACACGGATCAGTCGTCCTGTCCCCTTGGCAGAAAAACAGCCCCATAGCATGATGTTTCCACCCCCATGCTTCACAGTAGGTATGGTGTTCTTGGGATGCAACTCAGTATTCTTCTTCCTCCAAACACGACGAGTTGAGTTTATACCAAAAAGTTCTACTTTGGTTTCATCTGACCACATGACATTCTCCCAATCCTCTGCTGTATCATCCATGTGCTCTCTGGCAAACTTCAGACGGGCCTGGACATGCACTGGCTTCAGCAGCGGAACACGTCTGGCACTGCGGGATTTGATTCCCTGCCGTTGTAGTGTGTTACTGATGGTGACCTTTGTTACTTTGGTCCCAGCTCTCTGCAGGTCATTCACCAGGTCCCCCCGTGTGGTTCTGGGATCTTTGCTCACCGTTCTCATGATCATTTTGACCCCACGGGATGAGATCTTGCGTGGAGCCCCAGATCGAGGGAGATTATCAGTGGTCTTGTATGTCTTCCATTTTCTGATGATTGCTCCCACAGTTGATTTTTTCACACCAAGCTGCTTGCCTATTGTAGATTCACTCTTCCCAGTCTGGTGCAGGTCTACAATACTTTTCCTGGTGTCCTTCGAAAGCTCTTTGGTCTTGGCCATGGCGGAGTTTGGAGTCTGACTGTTTGAGGCTGTGGACAGGTGTCTTTTATACAGATGATGAGTTCAAACAGGTGCCATTCATACAGGTAACGAGTGGGGGACAGAAAAGCTTCTTACAGAAGACGTTACAGGTCTGTGAGAGCCAGAGATTTTCCTTGTTTGAGGTGACCAAATACTTATTTTCCACCCTGATTTACGAATAAATTCTTTACAAATCCTACCATGTGGATTCATGGATTTTTTTTTCACATTCTGTCTCTCACAGTTGAAGTGTACCTCTGGTGCAAATTACTGACCTCTGTCATCATTTTAAGTGGGGGAACTTGCACAATCGGTGGCTGACTAAATACTTTTTTGCCCCACTGTAGGTTCACATAGGCTGCTGGTGGGGAAATAGTTCGGAGACCTTTTTCATGGCAATCTTTGACCCAATCAGTCACAGTTTGTGAATTCCACAGCTTACCGCATCTGATGAGTGTTGCTGATATGAGCATCCCTTTATGGTTACAGCTTATCATCATCTAATGGCTAATTTCAAAGTATGAAAATTGCCAAAATTATTTCAAATGATTTTACGAACCTATACTACCCAGTCACCAGACCTGAACTGCCAGTAGGGCATCTTTGGGCTACAATGGGAGATTATTAGTGTGATCACATAGGAGAAATTCTGGGGCGGGGGTCTTGTCCGAAATCCTATCGCTGCTGGCATTCCATTCTGCCGTGATGGGTCATCATGTTCAGTTCTTCCAAGTGATCTCTCCATACTGAAATTATGTAAGGTAAAGACCCTACAATAATACAGAGAAAGCCCCAATAATGAGACAACCAATCAGCGAATACTTGGCAAGAGTGGGAATGAAAAACTCCCTTTTACCAGGAAGAAACCTCTGGCAGAACCGGGTTCAGGGAAAGAAAAGAAAACAGACAGAGACAGGACTAGAGACTGTGAGGTCTTGAAGATAAGATAGGGCCAGATTATTCAAGACCATTCGGTCTTTTTAAGTCTGACGTCATTAGCCGTCCCTGGGCCCAAACGCCGCTGCAGGCCCCTAAGTCACACGATTACTGCGGCATCACTGAGAGTTAAAAACTGTCTAAATTCTTTCATCTGTAATAAAGTGATCAGCGTTGCTGCTTTATCAGGTGTAACAATTATGTTTAACATCCAGGCATCCAGGAAAACCGAATTTATGAAATGTAACGGAGTTAGCTTGCTATTTTCCATCTAAATATAATATAGCATGTTCTGACTGATTTCTGAAACAAATTCAAACGTACAGCTCTGCTGTCACTTCCGATATAAATGAAGACAGGAAACTAAACAGCAGTGACGTTTGTAGGGTTACTGAAGTTGGGCTAGCTGGTATATAATGATGTGCTACGTGATCACTAGCAACACAGCTATGTTAGCGTAATATAAACAGTGAAGCTGGAGGATGAACGCTAACGTTTTTTCCACTCGATAAAAGTTAACGTGAGGGTTCCCGATGGTTAGGGACAAATGCAATCCCATGGCAGGATGCTGTAAACGGACCAAACTTCAGTCAGGAGAACAACTGAGATAATCCATCCACAACACGAGGTTAGTCATTCATATACCGCTGCATGGGCTGGGCTGTAGTTACATCGTAAGGTTTTAAAATCTGAGCTTTAAAATGAATAGCAGTAATAAAAACTGAGAGAGGCCGACACTGTTTTTAGGGGCTTGTTGAGATTAATTAGAACAAGATACAAAGCATTAAAACATGTTAAATACGCCCCCGCCTTATTAAACGCAGAGAAGTGTGTGTCGGAAGCAGGATTCATCACGTCATCACTTAAAGGTATGTCTAGGGCAGCGGTCCCCAACCTTTTTTGCGCCACGGACCAGTTTATGCCCGCCAATATTTTCACGGACCGGCCTTTAAGGTGTCGCGAATAAATACAACTAAATAAAACTAGTAACGGTACCGAAAAAAAAGAAGATTTATTCATAACACACGTGAAAAGACCCAGGAAAACAGAGTTAACGATAAAAATGATAATAAAATAACGCTGAAAACCGATAAAAACCCTGCAAACCACACATTTCACACCTGAGCCTCAACTCTCGCGGCCCGGTGCTAAATGACTCACGGACTGGTACCGGCCCAGGGGTTGGGGACCGCTGGTCTAGGGTGTACCCCGCCTCTTGGCTGGTAGCAACTGGGATAAGCTCTAGCTTCCACATGACTCGGACTGTTTTATCAGGTAACTGTATCTGTGTGATGCACCATATTAACCACGCTACCTAGTTTTTGCTAATAACTTATGACTCTGCTTTTTCCTCAAAATATGATCTTTTCTGGCTCTGAAAAAATCAAGATAGTGAGAGCCAATATGTCATACTAGAAGTTTTGTCTACAAATCATTTAGTGGCAAAAGTATGTTTCTGATCATCTTTTATACTCTCACTGGCTCCCGCACTGTGAGAAACACCTTGTTGGTACGTTGTTGGAGACCCTTTCGCTGCTTTAATTCTTCATGGCAGAGATTTTCCGAGGTGCTGGAAACATTGCTCAGGGATTTTGGTCCACTTCACAGAAACATTGATGCAAGTTGAAGCCTGCCCTTTTGATAACCTAACAAATCTGTTTCTGTTCAAAAGAGTCAAACACGCTTCAGCAATCAGCAAGACAAGAGAATAACAATTAGAGCATGCCAGTGAAAAACCCAAACAGCACAGACACAAAGTGCCACTCGTGTTTCCTCATTCGAACGCCGGGTCGTGACATGTTCAGTTATCTGCCGGAGATATCTGCTGGATGAGTTCCCCCCTTCATCTTAAACATCTGCCAGTCAGTTACACACACACACACACACACACACGCCCCTCATCCCCTTCATTCACTCCTCAAACGTGTGCCAAATAAACATCATTAAAAACAGGCAGTGATGCCCCCATGCGACACCCACCATGCGTGTCGGGTAAACACCACAACAGCTCATTAGCATCTAAAGTCATCAAATTACAGTGTGTGTGTGTGTGTGTGTGCGTGTGATATCTGTGTGTAGGCATGTGTACCTGTACTTACAGTGCAGGAGAACTACCGCAGTGAGAGGAAATGTAGTTTTGCATGTTCGTGCGTGTGCAAGTGTGCGTATGCTCGCTTGGCTTCATGCATGAGCGCCTGCGTGTATGTGGCTCCAAGCAGTGGGGGAAAACAGTTCATTGTGCAATAAGCAAACTTCTGTTAAAATATTCATGAATGGCCTCCTCAGTGGGGTGCAGCAGGTTGAGTCAGGTCGAGCTCATTTGAACAGCGCAGTCAGTTAAAATGGGACCAGAAAGCTCGGGAGAGCGCTGGTTAGTCGAGGTCAGCGGTTTAAAACCTTCACGGTAGTGATGCAAAAGTTGAAATAACAGTTGATGATTTGAAAGGGTTACACGAAGCCTTGAAAACCTTTAATATATGTGGCAACGCTTATTCTGTTTACTAGTATAAACATTAAATGCTGAGGCTCATTCTAGAATTTTGTGAATTTACAGTGAAACACCAAAGTGCTCAATACATCCAGTCCATTTTAATCAATACGATTCAATGAATATACTGTTAATGCTAATGAACCTAGCTGTGAATGTTAAGTCCATAAACTTAACCATAATTTGTGATTTCATAAAATGCTTTACACACGTTTTAACCCTGCTAAGACTACAGCAGCATAGACTGTATATAAAAAATGGATGTAGGGGACTATGAGGTCATCCACCTCCTATTTTAAAGCCTTGATTTTAGCTTGTGTAGTTTAAGCTAAAAGTGTGCATATAGTGCAGTTCTTAGTTATCAGCTAACGCTATCAAGCTAGCCCTGATATTTACGCCGGCCTTGAGAAGTCTGATGTACTGTAACTTAAGAAAACATCAGCTCCATTTCACAGGACACATCCTTTCTTGTCACATCCATTTTTAGCAACTATGATGGAAACAATGGAAATGCTCATCTCAAGGCTTCTAAATGGAACTTCAGAAACCAAAAGGCGAAGTCACAGTAGCTACGTCGATCTTTTATACTTTCTACCAGTGACAATAAGGTCAGCAAAGGTTTGTGTAAGAAAGCACACGATTGAATAAGTAGAAGGAAGCTAATAGTTAAGAAATTTCCCTCCAGTTTTCTAGAGCCTCTTCAGCATCATCACTTATATGTTGGCTATGCAATAACTATAAAAGATAACACCTTTGTTTTGTTTTTGATGGTAAAAACTAATGTTACCAAAAAAGCTCAAGTCCTGATGTGCTATTTACAGTATAAAAAATCTAAACTGGAATGTTAAAGTCTGGGCAGACATTGATTCAAGTGAAGGCTTAAAAGTAAGATTCTAGTAATTCTAGTTTCCTAATTTTTAGTTTTCTATAAAAGTAAAAACAAACAGCAGCACACAACTAGATGCCACCAGAGGACCTGACTTTGGCCATGTCCACGCTATTATGTTTTAGTTTGAAAACGCATCTTTGTCTCTGTGTTTTGGCCTTCCGTCCACACTGAGACGGTGTTTTTGGTCAAGGAATACTGAGCTTTTTGAAAGCGCTCTCCAAAGTGGATACATTTGAAAACGCTGTGTTGCAGTGTAGACTGCGAAAATGGAGGCATTCGAAAACGATGGCGCATTTTAGTCATATGACCAATTCAACTAAGATGGCAGATGATGTTGTACGGCAGTTCTTTTGCTTGCTCTCAATTTTGACAGCCCTATTAAAGATTAATATCAGTTTGTACATGCTCCAGATAAAATTCGGCACTTTTCCTCAACATTTTGTTTTCAAAGAGCCGGAAAAGTAAATAAACGGCAGACGGAAATGACGCAGGTCAATTTTCTTACGTTTTACGCATGCACAGTACAGGAACGTAGCGTTTTCAGTGTGGATGAAAACGACTGGAAACGATATTGTGTACGCGGAGCGTTTTTAGACGAAAAGGCCGTTTTCCAGTTTATCCGGATTAGTGTAGACGTAGCCTTTATGGACAAAAAACACAAAACCTTAAAGCATTTGGAACATCTTCTCTGAGGCATTCATGAGTGTGTTTATGTGTTTACCTGTACTTGGTGCTTTACTATTGTGAGAATCACATTAGTCTCCTTGAGCCACTGGTCAATTCAGAATCAATTTGAAGCTGCAAAACTTCAGAATGTATTGAAGCTGCTGAGCTTGTGTTTCATGTCTTTTGAATAAACGCTTTGACCTATAACAGAAGGAAAAAGTTTGCCTAGATGAATGAAAAACTTTACCAAGCCAAGTAAGAAAACCATTTGTGTGTGCAATCGTGATGTTTCTACAGAGGAAAAAGGATGAAAATTATCCGTCAGCAGAACCGGATTTATCCAAGCCAAATGCAGTTTAACAGAACAGTCAAGCAGAGTAAATAAAAGCAAATTCAGAGACAGGTCACTGCAAGAATCCAAAAGTGCAAACAAACCAGAGCATAACTTTTTTATTTTTTCAAATATTAGCAGCATATAATTTGAGACATCAGCACAGGCTACGCTCGTTTGATCCAAGATATGTAAAAAATGCATTTTACAGCCTACAGTTACATTACTGTTAGATCAAATGCTGCGCACCACTGCAGGGCTTCAGGTAACAGCAGCAACGGTAGCAGCATAGCACCGACTTTCCCTCCTCTACTTTCACAGTCTTCATTATACAGCAAGCAGCTGGAGGCCTCGGGGAAGGTCATGAGTGTTTATGTGGGATTCTGTGTATGTGTGTGTGTATGTGTGTGTCCTGAGGGAAGGTTTTGGACCTAATTGGCACCGGCATGTCAAATGTTTCCGTGAACCAAGCTGGCACCCCTGTACGTCAAAACTCACCCGTTCCCAACAAACGGAGCAGCGCATGAATGCGAATAAGTCTGCCGACCCCTGAGTGACTTTAAGCATCCCAGCGCTGCAGGCAATGAGCGCGGAGACAGGAAGGCTGGAGGGATATGAAATCAGCTTATTCAAAATGGGTACAGCAAAAAAGGAGAAAAAAAATCAGACTAATACATAATCTAAAATGACTGCAGCAAGATCGCAGACATCTAAATCCCAATAAAGTGATGATTTTCTGGTGAAGGTGGCTCCACATTCCTTCATGTAGTATATGCACGTTTTTCTCTGTGTACATGCAAATACTGCAGAAACAAACCTACACGATAAAACCTAATCCGTGCTCTGTGTGTTCAGCAGAGTCAATTATCTGATTCGACTTTGAGACACCTCGCTGGATAAATTTAGATATTAATGAGGACAAAATTATTTTTTGAAAACTCCTTAATAAGTTAAGATGCAGAGCCCCCATTAATTACGGCCATTATGGGACGACAACTGTGCTGACATAGAATTATTTGCTAATGAATGTGAATTAGCTTAAATAATGACCTCATTAACATAACTACTTATGTTCAATATATCACAGCGATATGGTGGGGCATGAAGCAGCTCAAGTGCCTCTCGTTTATTATGGTTCCACCTAATTTATAGCGCATTTTTTAATATTTAATTGCATGTTCTGCTGTCGAATATAAGATATTTTTACACATTTTGGGAATTTTTCGTCATATGTATTCTACGCTCGTGGTTAATCTTCGCAAGCTAATGTTAGTGTTTCTAATATTAGGGACTGTTTAAGAGAGACGGAGGTCAAAAAACAAACTACTAATGCACATTTATGCAGTTTCTGGAGAAATTGAGAAATTAAAATTCAACTTGTCTGACAGAAACAGTAAAATTAAAAAAAACAACCAAACAAAAATGTTTTTAGAAGCTGGGATACCAGAACAATTTGTAAAATAATGGGAATTTACCATCATGTAGGCAGAATATAGTTTAGTATCTTTAATTCATATGAGAGTCTCGTGCATTATGAATGTTAAATAAAAAGTAAAAGCTATTGAATTACCTAATATTATGGTTTGATATAGTTGCCTTGTGGATGCAGTTTGTACTGTTGTGTTGACACTATTTTTTATTATTTTAAATCAATAGTTTTAGTTTTTTCTGTGTCAGCGGTGCTTATCTGAAAGTAAACATTTACACTGGTTTCTCTTTTGTCCTCTGTTTTCTTCCCCTGAATTTTCCCCTTGTTGCTGACTATAAGTCGTCACATTCTCTTACAAAATGTTGAAAATTGGACTCTCTCCATTGTTGGTGCCCCAGAATCCACAATGGTCTTTCTACATGAAGTCAGTTTCTGCATTTTTGCAGATTTAAAAGTTAGCTGCTATTGACGTTGCGTTGCTCTATACCCCTTGTTTCTGTTTAAAACTAAGATACAAATTCTAATTGACTGTAAAATGTTCCTGATTTAATCCTTTCACCTATTACTGATAGCCAGCATCTGTATTAGGTGCAGTGTTGGGGAGTAAGAGAATACATATAGTTACTGTTTAAAAAGGTAGTATTCAGAATACAGTTACTTTGTTGAAATAAATGGATTACACCGCGGTCTTTTCCTGTTTCATAAGTTCAGTTTTGCTCTCTCTATTTTTGGTAATTCTGCGCCGGTGGAAACCCAAACAAAACACGCATTAAGAGGCTCTAATGCCTGTGTCTCAATCTCGTGACCCATGTCTACTTGCAGCCTGCATAATGACATGACGAAATATTTTAAAAAGATTTTTATTCAACAAATTATTTAATATGAAGGCAACAGGCACAGTGTTACAGGCATAGCCCTAAAGAATGTAGCCTTATGAATGTAGCCCAGTTGTAAGTAAGCTATTAAGACTCGACTGTACACTGTGTTTGTGTTCCGTTGCAGCAGCCTTTCAACGCCTCTGTCTCTCGCTAGCAACGTTGACACAGACAACAAAGTAAAGCTAGTTTTCGGCTACGAGCCCGACACGAACCCGACATATTAGCCAGAGGCCCCGTTACTACAGTTCGGAGCTGCAGACCTGTTTTATATACGCTTTCTATACAAGATCGCTGCAAAAAGTGCAGCCTTACCTAATGTCCACCCTACTGTTATTCATTTTATATCCCAGTTTCTATTAGTATGGCGAGTTGCCTTCAGTAATAGTAATAAATCACACAGCAATAGTACATTAATGTAGTTGTAAAAAGCACGATAATATATATTAAGTAATCCAAAGTATTCAGAATACGTTACTCTCATTGAGTAACGTAATGGAGTACAATACATTTTGGGGCATGTATCCTGTAATCTGTAGTGGAATGCATTTTAAAAGTAACCTTCCCAACACAGATTAGGTGATAACTCCTCCTTTTATCGATGTAGTCACATCTGGTTCCAAAAATGACCAAGAGCGCCCATGAAAAAAATGCCAAGAGTTAGAACAGTAGTCCACAAATCACTGGGAGACATAACATTGCCTGTTTACATGACTTTCACAGTCATCCTACATACTACCATTCGATTCTGCCCAACTACATTCCCTGCAGTTTCTTATTTCTTTCATATGCACTTTCTGCATATCTCCACTCTTAAACATCACTCCATCTTCCTCCATCCTGAAATATGTGTTCACCACAGCCATTTTCACCCTTTCAACAAAATCCACGACCATCTGTTCTTATTCATTTGTCTGTTTAACACCATACATACCCAACATCTCCTCATCACCTCTGTTCCCTTGACCAAAATGACAAGTGAGCACTCCCTACCACTTCATCCAACTTACTCCAGAACTCTTCTTTCTCATATAATGACATCCAACCCACGGGGCATACACACTGACAACATTCAACATCACCCCTTCGATATCCAGCTTTAAACTCATGATATTGTCAGACATGCTCTTCATCTCCATAACACTAATCACCTATTCTTCCTTCAAGATTACTCCTGCTCCATTATATATATTTATACTTCAAGCTCGGTTCCTCTACCAGAGACCTGGGAACTTGAGGGTCCGGCGCAGTACCTTTGCTGTTCCTAGGACTGCGCTCTTCTGGACAGAGATCTCGGACGTTGATCCTGGAATTTGCTGGAGCCGCTCACCTAGCTTGGGCATCAATCAATCAATCAAGCCTTTTATTTGTCACATGTAAAGTTTACACCTGCAGTGAAATTGGACCCCCTGACCATACATACATAGCACAGACATCACATGGGAAGACAGGTCGGAGACAGGTAATAATTTGGAACCTCTACTCATACTGGGTTCCTTGTGGGAGGTCAGCATGAGAACAAAAAAAACTCCTCTGCACAGAGAGCACATACATCTCCACATCACAATATCATGAAACGTATGACAAGCAGCGGGGTTGGGTAAGGGGGTGAGAGGTGAGCCGATGTAGACAACGCCATCCTGCACTGCAGCTGTTAATCCAGTGCTGGGCCCAGACCCGTCGTCTGTCCTCGGCCTTGGAGATAAGCGTTCAAAGGCATTTGGAATCCAGGATGGGGGTGCGTTGGATGGGAACGAAGAGTCTAAACATAGTCTGTTATCAGGGAGAAAGTTTTGTTGTCCAGCTCCAGCCTTGAGACCACAGCTGGCGCCGATATGGTAGCCGCATGAAAGGATGTGGTTTTCCTTTAGTGCGAACAACTGCATGTCAATTTTACAGTCGATCTAAATGTCCGTCACTGGTCTCTCAATCTCCCGTTGGAGAGCCGTGAGTTATCAATTGTTCTCAATTAATGTTATCAATTTTGCGCTCAAAGAGCATAGTCTGAGTATTCACGCTTGTTCACCATTGCCATGTCTGGTTGGTTAGACACTATTTTGTCCGTCAGTATCAGGAAGTCTGACAGGATCTTAGCTTGGTCATTCTCCACCACCCTAGGGGGCGTCTCCATTTTGACCTCGGGACTTCCAGGCCATACTCAGCAGAGATGTTTCTGTATACTATGCTGGCTACTTGGTTATGGCATTCTATGTATGCCCTACCTGCTAGCATCTTCCACCCTGCTGTCATGAGCTGGATTGTCTCAGGGGCTTCTTTTCACAGCCTGCACCTGGGGTCTTGCCTGGTGTGATAGACCCCAGCCTCTATGGATCTTGTACTCAGAGCTTGTTCCTGTGCTGCCATGATTAGTGCCTCTGTGCTGTTTTTCAGTCTAGCTTTGTCCAGCCACTGATAGGACCAGCCACTTCCTCTATACTGTCCAGGGGCCTGTCCTTTCATGATGGTTCTTCTTCCTCCTCTTCTTTCTCAGGTTTCTACTGCTAAACTTCAGGTAGGGGTTTGACTACCGATCAGGGCATTTGTATCCAGTAAGGGTCCCTCTGCTAGCTAACAGCAACTAAAAGCAGCTAACAGAGGCTAACAGCCCCACCTACTGACAGAAAACATCAGGATATACTCAAAAGCCCAACTCAGTATTGCTCAGAAGTGAGCTTTAGTGACTCATCAACTCGTCACAATCCTTTCACAAAGTTTTACAGCCTCCTCCAGCATAAACAGAAATGGACACATATTGGCAGCTGAGGTAAACAGTGACCAGACTACAGATGAACAGTTGTTTGTTCTACAGTAGCCACCAAATCTAGGATGATACACTTGAATTGTGAGGGGTAAGAAGTCTACTGATATCTAATGGTGAGAGTGTTACACTCTGTAACTTTAATATTCTCCCAAAATATATACAATTATATTTTTTGGCGTTTTAAGTTTTAATGCCAAATCATTTCTCATTTACTCACCCCTAGACCTCAATATTTTTAAAATGAAAGTTGAAACCCTTACGCTAAAGCTAGTCCAATGGTTTCAAAGGATCTGTCTCTCGCAATCTGTGAAAGGCCCCCTCCAGTTTTGAAAAAGCTCATCTGGGTGCTGTAAAACAGTGTGTGACATGCTTTGGGAATTAGCAGACAATGCGGCCCTGCAGACAGAAATAGCTGCTTCCTCTCAGCATGGGTGCGCCTCTTGACGCGGCTTTGTAGTCTTCATCATGTAATAAGCAAAAGGTTCACTGGGAGGGTAAAGCTGACACCGGATCTGCATAAATAGACCTATCATCCATAAAGACAAAGGAGCGAGCACGTGTTGCTGTTCCGAGCCTGAACAGTACGCTAAGAGGAGGAAGTGGGCAACTTGGATTGCTGCATATTTGTGCGGTGCATTCAACAGACCAAAGCAAAGTATATTTTTGTTTTGTTTTGTTTCTCCTTCCATGGAAATCATTTAGTTGTAGTAGATGAGATTCTCAGTTGTGTGTTTTCCAATAATTTCCACTAACATCCATGATGAGTCCTTTGGTAAGGCAACCAGATGCATCATGGTAAGTGTGTGTACTTTGTGTGTATGCGTGTGTGTGGGAGTCATTATGCCGGGTGCTGACAGCTGCTAGAGGGGAGAGTTATAGCCAGAATGGGCTGCTATCCTTTAGGGGAAGTATCATTTCAACATTTAACTAATGACTGATGGCCAGGCGGCCAAATGCCTGTCCTCTCCACTCCAGCACACACAAGTTACCACACACAGCGACAGAGAGGTCACCTCAACCTACCCCTGCTGGTGACTGTCCACTAAATGCACGCAGGAACACTGCAAAAACCTAAATGTATATATGTGCCGTCAGAATGTCACAAACCCAGTGTTTTTCTCACTTTAAACTGATGCTTTAATTCCTGCAGTTTCTCAAGTGGAAATTGCTCATAATTAACACTCTTTTTGTCTTCTTCTTTTGAGCTAAAGAAACGTCTGTATCTCCCTAACCTCACCGTGTTTCACACTCAGAAGCACAGCTACAGCACACAGATGTTTTCAGTCTTATGGCTGATTAGAGCTCTGTTCAGGTTCAGTGCAGCTAAGCTGGGAATTAAGTGAAGTCACCAAACTCCACATTGTTAACTTTTTTTTTTTTTTTTTAGAGAAAATACAAAAGTTTAAGTTTATCCTGCCCTAAAAAGCAGAACTACAACTCTAACAGCACCACAGTCCCAGAGAGGAGGTCTGGACGTGACCAAAAACACCAGTGTGGGTTTACTATACAGGCTGATTATAAAAGAGGAGATTCTCTTAAATCTGTATTTGGAAATAGCTTTTTCTGGTTTCCTAAAAATATAGTAAGTAATTTGCTTCCTACCACAATTTCACACAGGATAATGATAATGCCACAACCTTTTATGTGGTACCAAAAAATAGCAAGTGTTTATGCCCTGTCTAACATTCACACACAGACTCAGTGATGGATGCGACACAGGCAACTTGGGGTTTAGTATCTTACCTGAGGTTACTCAACTATACAGGAGAATCCAGAGAGCGAACCACCAACCCGTCTGACTGGTAGGCGACCCGCTTTACCTCCTGAGCTACAGTCAGTCCCAAACCTGGGTCCTAAAACAGTATCTTGCTTATATTGGTTTATACCTCAAAACATCAGTGAGTGAAATTCCATTTAAGCCTCATATATATAACAAGCGTAGCCACATGCAGGTCAAACAAAAGCAGGAAATTTGATAGATGTCTGGAAACACTTTTTTTTGGCTTATGCAGGGTGGAAATATGTTTACTGGTCCCTTACTTTCACTGGACACCAAAGTGGGAACGGAGGCCTCATACAAGCCCACTACCTTGTGTCGTTGGTGCCTTGTGGAGCCTTTAGTGTAAATATCTGACAATGATATGGCTTGATGTGTGATACAGACCACTAAAGAAGTTTGTGATTGTTGTGAGTGAATATCTAGTATTTTATAAATCTGTTACCTAGCAAGGATCAGCTCCTGAGTTAAACCTTTCTCAAATTTGAGATGAGAGACTACCAATGAGGGTAAAGGATGCTGTTGATTGACACATGACAGGGTGGTTAATTACCAACCATCAGCGAGAAACGTGATGAGCAAATCACTTCCTGTATGGACACACCTTTGCAGTGTATGGATGGATCTAGCGAAACAATCTTGCTAGCTTTAGCTATATTAGCTTGGTTATTAGCATTAGCTCGGCATGTTACACTGCTGTGTAAATATGTTGACGTGTGGCTCCAAAAGACAAAAGGTTAATAGTAGAGTTTCAAAACATGCCTACATTGTGTAGTGGTTCATGCATTTTCCTAACAAATGTAAGATTCCTAGTTAGATCCCAGGAGGAGCCAAATCCCATTAGGGCTGCATCAGAAAGGGCATGGAGTGTTTAAAAATGTTAAAACAGCAGAAGAAAACATACGGAGCTACCCGCTAGGGCAGGGGTGGGCAATCTCAGTCCACGAGGGCCGGTGTCCCTGCAGGTTTTAGATGCGTCCTCGAACCAACACAGCAGATTTATATGGCTAAATTAGCTCCTCAACATGTCCTGAAGTTCTCCAGAGGGCCTGGTAATGAACTAATCATGTGATTCAGGTGTGTTGACCCAAGGTGAGATCTAAAACCTGCAGGGACACCGGCCCTCGTGGACTGAGATTGCCCACCCCTGTGCTAAGGTGACTCCGTGTAAATAAGTGTCGGCGTGCTGATGCCGCTCCCGATCCTTTTTTCCTGACCTGGTGAAAAACCAAAACGAACGACTCGAGACAGACTTCTGTTACATTTATATTATTCCAAAGTTCCTTATTCACCTCCCACCTTTCCTGCTATTCTCTTATCACGTTCGCCTATACATCATACACAGTTTCGATCAAAACAACTTGTCTCTATCTGTAATATATGTGTGTGTGTGTCTCACTGTAGGTGGGTGTGTGTGCGGGTCATGTCAAGTGTCATGAGTGTGCAATCTTTAAGCACCGGGGGTTTACGCTCTCCTCCTTAGTTCTGCTTTTCTAGTCTATACTTATCCAATGTGTTAGACTGTTCTTAACGCTGCCCTTTTGCCCCCCTGTTATCTACTGCAACGTCTGTGCTATTTCTTAGTATCTCGTCTATGCATCTTTTTCCTGTGATGTTACTTCAACTATTCTTACCCCTAAGGTCACACAGGGGCCTGCTTAAAAGTATAATGTTTAAACAGTATCATGCTAAAAAGCTATATAATGCTATATAATTCCACATAAGTGAGGTGAAAGTACCTTCTGTGTTTTTCTTTTCTTTTAGTGGGGCTTTGAAATGCAGAGAGGTTTCTGTTACTGTGGGTAGTTACATCCAGCTATGTCTGCAGTGGCTCCCCTGATACCGGGGACTATATCAGGAGTTGAACTTATAATGATTATAAATTCACAAAGCATCATACAGTCCACTCACAGCGTCCCACAATGCTCATGAAAATCAAGGTAAAATGAGGACAGTAAAGTTTAGCAACATAAACAGCCACAAACCATTTATTCATTTATTCTTTTTAGGGGTTTTTTTTTTCCAATTAATGTTCCTATATTGATTTAACAGTGACCCAAGTAGTGTCCAAGAGTTATGGTATAATTATCCACATTAATTATCACATTTAAGGTCCTTCTCCACAGACATAAGGTCTTAAATTATCAGACCTCATCTTATCCTAAAGACCTCATAGACCTCATCCCAATAGACCCTCTCAGACTGCTGGTTTACTTTTGTTCCTAGGACATTTAAAAGCAGTGACTTCCACATGGTTCTACTGGATGTTTCTTCCTATTCAAATGGAGTTTTTCCTTCTCACTTTTGCCAAGTGCTTCCTCATAGGTGGTTGTTTGATTATAGGGTCTTAAGTTTACAATATAACTACTAGGGGTGCAACGATACTCGTATCGGTATCGAACCGTTCGATACAGTGCTTTCGGTTCGGTACGCATATGTATCGAACAATACAAAAAATTGTATTTATTTTATCAACTTTTCTTCTGACGATGCTGGCTGTGTTGAGCGCTCAGTGAATCTGCGCTCGACTACTCCGCCTAGGCTGCACTGTCGAGTGCAGATCCACTGAGTGCAGCGCAAGCTAGCAAGACAGAAGCTAAGCTCGAAATTGAACCTCCCCCACCCTCATTCAGATCTGGCCTTTGGAACTATTTTGGTTTTCATGTGAAGCATGACCCTGAAGGTAAGCGCGTCATGGACAAAAGTAAAACAGTATGTCGGATGTGCCACGCAATGCTCAATTGGTGGGAACTAGTGCGTTAGCGCAGTTAGCTCGTTAACATGTTGGCCGTCCAGCCCCACGCGGTAGCTCGTTAACGGAGATTTGCCGCGTTATGGCGTTAATGTCATTTTAACGAGATTAACGCTGACAGCACTAGTGGGAACACAACGAATATGACTGCACATTTACACCGACATGATCCTAGTGCAAAGACAAGTGGAAGCAGACAAAAACAACAAGCATGCATGCTACAAATTTTACCCGAGTCATTTAGACAGCTGTTAGCACAGGATTCTCCTTAAGGGGACCTGATATGTTTAATATGCTGCTGAGAATATAGCCCAGAAGAAGCCTATAGTATAGCTTTTATTTTGGAAAGAGCCATTTCTCTGTAATAAACTCTTTTCCAAAGATGAGTGATTTCTCAATCAGATTAATTTTTTTATTTTGTTGTTTCAGCAACATTACATTTAAAAACCATACTTTTGAGTTAAAATATATATTTATAATTTTAATAAATGACAAATTAAAAAGGCATGAACATTTTTTTGTATCGAAAAAGTATCGAACCGAACCGTGAATTTTGTGGATCGTTGCACCCCTAATAACTACATAAGACTCAACTCTGATAAGGGAACACTGTGTAATACCTCCAACTATTATTATTTGGCAAATCCCCTGCACCATATTGTTTCCATTAACTCTGATTTTCAACAGATACTACTGGTGTGCAATCACGCAGCACTCTCAGGTTGACTTAACTTTGATTTGTGAGCATTTGTAGTCATCTAAGAATTTTATTTTGCGGGCTAACTCCTTGCTTACTTTTTAAAGCTTGTTTCACCCTGGAGAGTAAATGTTAACAAAGTTTCTGGTCAAACCACAAAACGTGGTGCAGCTTTAAACATGCACAAGCTGGCAAGGTTGAGAGTAGTTTGCACTTGAATATTTGTGTCACAGCTAAAAGGATAAAGGACATGGTTAGTGTCCTGCACCAAGCTGTCAGACACTTCTGTCATTTGTGCACAAATGGCAAATGGTGTCACGTTTGATGAGGTCTCTTTTGGGAAGACCAAAAATACACTAAATCCATCAAGCAAAGCAGCGGGGTAGACAGAAGCCCCTGAATGACTCGGAGGTGTCATTTACCGAGTGTCGCTTCAAACAGCCTTTAAACTGTGTTAAGTTCATGACACTGCTTCTCTGGCACCGTCTTGAAATAGTTTGTGAGCAAAGGAGAAAGTGAAAGATCATTGAATAAGGTGTTGTTTTGAAAGCCGATTTAAAAAAATAAAAAATCGCTTTGGGTTCAGGATCAGCGTGTGTTTGAGCTTTGACAAGTCCTCGGCAGGAAATCTGTTAAGGATGAAATCTTGCTTTTCTTGTACTTGAGCAAAAATTGATTTTTGTTTCTTTGAGGATTAATAATAACTTGATTTCTGTTGCAGAGCTTTCATTTAGCTGTCAGGTGTGGACTGAAATGAAAACTAGCTGATGTACAGTACTGTGCAAAACTCTCGCTAGGAAAATAACACACATGGAAATAAAGTATACAAAGTGAAAATGATGTTCAGTTCTAATGAGCTTAGTTCTCCGGGCTTCTTGAAGGACATTCAAAGCTCTTCTTTGGATGTTTCTGCCTTTTGTTTTGTTCACGTAGCTTCAATTATGTTGAGGTCTGGGCTCTGGGGAGGCCAGTCCATGACTGATAGTGTTCCACTGTGTGTTTTCTATCCAGGTACACTGCATTAGCAGTGAGTTTGGATCATTCTCATGCCAAAAAGTGGTTCCAATCAGAACCACTGTGTCTTACAGATGGCTGTAGGACACTGTTGTATCTCTTCTGAGTTCCTCCATACATATTGGCACCTATGTGAACTACAATCTTCAAATGTGGACCTTTAGCCACAGATTTTCCAGTGTCCAGTTTCTGAGTAATTTGGCTTACTCGTTTCCCTTCCTTTAAAATGTTTGTTTCCGCATTTCCTAGAGATATAACTTTAAGATGATGTCCACCTGCTGTAGATTGTTTTTCTTTAGGTCTGACACTCCTTTTTTCAGTTTTTTTAAGGACCTACTCGGCATCATGCCGACATACATAGAGTTTTTAGCTAATCTTATGGTGGCCCCTTTGAGGCCAAACGGACTGCAAATTAAGAAAACACCAGCAATAAGAAAAATTGCAAAAGCACACAAAACACAACGGAAATGGGGAAAAAACAAAACAGAAAGGAAAAACAAAGAAATAGGAAAAAACAGATTTCCAAAAGCACAAGGGAAGTGTTTCTGGGGAGGCAATAACCTGACGGACCTGTTGCAGGAACCTAAAACATGGTGGGTGTGTTTAATCATGATGACGGATTTTTAGGCTGTTAGTTAGGATAACACACTTACCTCTCATCTTTTCTTTCCTCACAAAAAAATAGATCCTCCACTTCTTTTAAGTGTCTCCCAGCGGAGTTCGTAGCATATTTTGGTTCCTGCAACTGGTCCGTCGGGTTGTCTCCCCAGTGACAATAACTGGGGAGTCAGCACTTCCCTTGTGCTTTTGGAAATCAGTTTTTTTTCCTATTTCCGTTGCGTTTTGTGTGCTTTTGCAGTGTTTTTCTTGTTGCTGGCGTTTTCTTAAGTTGCAGTCCGGTTGTCCGCAGGAGTCGCCCTCTGCTGGCGACTCAAATAAATGCAGACGCAAAGCACTTCTGCGTAGCAATCTCTAAAAGGAAAGTATTCTGTCAGCTCCCTTTTGAAACCTTTATTCCTTCAGCTGAAACTGTTACACCCAAGATAAGTATACTGTAGCTAGAGGAGAATGTTTCTCTGGTTTTGTGCAGTCATACCTTCTCCATGCACAGAAATACAAATGCCACCTTCCAATCAGGACTCAGACAGGTTTTTCATTTTCACAGCTTGAATCCACTATATGGAGTTCATTTCTACTGTGGCACAAAAACAACTTCTCATTCTCTACCTGGGGGGAAAAAGGTGCCATTTATGCCAAACTGCAGTGAATGTGGAACTCTGTAAGGCTACACTGATAGATGTATATGGAGGAAACATTTTTATATAGGGTGTTGTCATTAAGGAGGCATGATGGGTGAATATGTCGGTCCTCAAGGCTATTTTAGTTCTGCTGCTAGCGAACAAGTGTGTTGTGGTGTTATATTTGCTCATATCTACCCATGAGACACTTAGCTGTGGCCCAAACCATAATTCATTGAGTTTGGCTAAATGAGAGAGGGGAAAAACTTGCTTACATAAGGAGATGGTCTTAGATTTATTGTTGCTGGTGTCACAAGAGCAAGAAAAAGTGCCCACAAGCCATCTTCCACCTCTTTATAGATCCCTTGGTCATCCAATCACCATAAAAATAGAGTGAAATTGGTCAGGCATGTGTAGCATGTTAAACTCTCTACTTTCGTATTCCTAAAGTACAGAAACATCCTCAAGCAAGATGCACCAGGCAGCTTAGCCTGACCTCTGACCCCCCTGTGGGGAGGCTGAATGAGGAAAAAGGACAAAAACAACCCACTTCTTTCAGGCTTCAAGTGTTGTCACAAAGTCCAACAGTGACCCCGTGTGGCTGTAGAGAGGTACTGCAGTTGAAAAGATGACAGAAGGCTTAAAAATACCTTAAATTCTTTTACTTAAATTAAAAAAAAAAAAAAAAAAAAGTACATCACATTATCCTTTACAATACACACGTCTTTTTAAAAACTCAGTGGTATTTTTCACTGTACAATTCAATCATTTGTATACAAATGGCTGTGAAAAAAAGAAAAAGGAGGAAAAAGGAAGCCATTATAGCCCGTCACGTCACAGATGACAAATTACTAACTCGTAATGACTGCAGTGTTTTGCATTTGGGCTTTAATTTGCACTTAACCAATCAATATCATGGGTTTTGTCTCAGTCCACAAAGTACAACTTAATCCTTAGGATGTGTGTTTTGTTTCTTTTTAATTGTGCCGTTTAATTTATTTTTTAATTCATCAGATCGAGGCCGCGGAGCAGCCCTAGTACAGCTACACAGCGTGGATCAGGCAGATGGGAAAACTTTCAACATTTACACACTTAGAGGAACTACATAGCTAATACAACAGTGATGACACCAGCGTGAACGAAGAGGACCTCGAGAAGGCAACACAGTCGTTTCTGACGGCACCTCCATCCTCAGCGATCTGTGTATCTTATTCACTTTATGGACCAGCTGAATGAACAGATTAAGGTGTTATGGGTATGTGACAGTTCATCACCAAAGCTGGGATAGGCTCAAGCCCTCCTGTGGGAATCTGGCAGCTTCCACTACACTAAAAACCAATCACTGCAATGCTGGATATGGACGCTTACATGCTGTATGAGGGTTAAAAAGCTGCTTGTGTTGCTAAGGTTGGAGTTTGATCCTGTTGCTGAGCAGAGATAGTCATGAGAGTGGTGCCGAGCTGATGAAACATCAATTCCAGAACAAGAGCAGTCCAGTTTTCATAACTCCCGAGGTAAAGGAATTCAAACTGGGGTTGTTTAAAAAAAAAAGAGAAAAAAAGAAATACATTTTGTACAACCTTCTGTAAACATGAGCGTAGGCAGAATGCAAAATCAAATATTTGGCAAAAGAAAATAATAATGTTAGACATTTAGAACGTGATACATTCTGTGCTTTATCTGAGTGCAGCCCCGCCGGGGTCTCGCAGTCCCCGCTGAGAGCTGCCTGCCACAGTTAACAGATTAGAAAAAAGGCTTCAGGTAACAGCTTTAAGACTACAACAAGCCAGCCAGTCACACAGTGAGACAGCATTAACTACTGATTCCACCTGCTCAGATATCCGACAGGTATCCCCCACCCCGGTCATGGATCGAATTTATTCCTCAATAAAAATAGAAATCCATGTCTGGGAAAGGCAGCCTGTTAGCAACAGGCTCGAAAAACCAAAAACAAAACAATAATCATACAAAAGAAAATGTCAAAGAAAAATATCCATCCTTCATTAGCTTTAACTAAGATAATCATCAAACGCAGCTGTTTGAACTGGTCCATCGCACCTCTGGCAACTTCATCTCCAGTCCGCCTGACTCTAAACAACGGCGATGACGAGAGGACTCGTATCGACTTTAAGAGAAGCCTTGACATTTCAAGTCTTGACGGCAGTTCCTGAAGGGCAGTCTGGTTTTTCTTGAGGATCGGTGACATATCGGGAAAAATGTCAAGGTCTCCCTTTCAACAGTGTTTTTGTAAGATTTTAGCTAGGAGTGTGGAGCACCTACTCCGTCATCTCAAATACAAAGAGCTAAAGAGAAACTGACCTCCAGCCCTTTATCCTCGCCTCACAAAACACCTTAAAGTGTCTGATGTAGTTTGGCATTATACACTTCTACATATAAACGCAGAGGGGCAAAGACCCGCTTCGCTCCCGGGAACAGCGTCTGGAAATAAAGCAAGACCTTTATCCATGTACACACTTTAAAAACAAAACAAAAAACAAACATCAGCTCACATTTAGATGAAGAGGAACACATGGAAGAGCACTCACTGTGGCGTTTGCAGAAAGAAGAGAAACAGGCATGTCTATACAGCCTGAACTCAAAGAGCTGAGCACTTATACAAGTAGAGTCACCCAATCAGAAGGAGACTTCAGAAGGTTTAGGATACAGTGAGCTGAAAGGCCTTTACGGGCCTTTGTGTGGAGAAATGTGCCAGTTAGAGTATCTTCTACTCCTGCTTTCACAGCCAGTTTGATGGTTGTCTGGTGCAGCGTGCAGACATCAATCTGCCGTTAATACAAAGCGCTCAGACTGTTCTTTCTGCTGAGAGACCAGCTGAACATGGCCTCGAGTCGAGGAGAGGAAGGCTGTAATAATGAGACTGCAGTGGTTTCTAACACTGACCAACATCCATGCGCTCCCACACACACACACACACACACGTACGTCAGCATTTCCAGTTTTTAATAAAGTGCAGGGAGAACAGCAGAGACGGGACAAATAAATGGTCTCCATGTGTCGAGAGTTTAAACAGCAGGCGGTGTTGTGCTCTTGTCGAGAAAAAAAAAAAAAAGGATCTGTTACAAAGACCAAAAGACATTTTTCAAAATAAAGGCATTTAACATGAAAACGTCACTGCACCGTTTCACAAACACGGATGCCGAACGCAGCAGTGGACGTTTTTGCGTCGTCGGTTCGGCTAAAAGGACAAGAGAGACCAAGCCAGCAGCGGTGTAAACTAAGGAAGGCTCCGTGTCAGCCGTCATCACAGCTAATAATACACTTTATTTAAAAAAAAATTAAATTAAAATACAGCCATGGATGAGACGAAGCACCGCTCAGCCTGTCTGAATATTTGTTTTTGCAGTGATTTGGAAAAGCTCGTTTTTACACATGTGGCAGTTTGAACTGTTCGTTTTTTAAATACATCCAGGTTGATGAGAGCTGTATGAAGTCTTCCTACCACAGTAGAGAACATCAGAGTCACTTAAGATGCAAATTAAGACCTTAAGACACACACACGCACACACAGGAAGCCAGCTAAGTCAAGTGGTCAGCAGGTGGGAGAGGAGGCCAGCCTCCCTCACCAGCCTCCTGATGATTGATAAAACCACACTGATCATCCTCCTCTCTTAGTAAATTTTGTCCATAATCACCCACAGGAAAAGCGTCATGTGACTAAACACCAGCTACACCCACATATTCCCTCTAACGTGGCCTAAGCAGAAAAATCCACCAACTGGGCCGAGATCATCGACTATGATGATGAGGATGAGGAGGCAGCTCACACACGGTCGAAGAGTGCGGCGTTAGAGAGTGTCATCCAGTTCGGCTGAGACTCGGGAGGTTCTCTGCATCAGACTTCAGCCCCGACGGAGGAGTGCTGAAGGCTCTTTAGAGCTCGGCGCTGGCTGGCGGTTTGCTGGTCACGATCTTCATGTACTGGGTGAAGATGGCCTCGAAAGCCTCGTCCCTGTGGATCATGGCACCAAACACCAATGGCTAGAGGAGACAGAGATCCTTGGCTGTTAGTATGCTTCTACTGTTGTAAAAAATAAATAAAATAGAATCTGCTGCCAAGTTAAAGCAGCACTAGGCAAAAAACAACAACAAACATAACTAAACTGGAATAAAAAACCTCTTCAGTAAAGCTGGAACATGGAGGAAAGCATCATTCTCAGCAGCATGCAGCAGTCACACTGTTGCATGCCCTGTGATGGTATCAGAGTATATTTTTCCCCGATAATAGAGTTATTATAAAAGATTATTAACATTAAAGTGGGATTATTAAGTTATGATGGCTACTGATACCAAACACAGGCATGGTTTTAAACACTGAGGTCAGTGCAGTGGTGGGCAGTTAATTTTCCCAAGGGCAAAGCACCGATATGTTTATAAAGTAATACAATTAATAGAAGAAAATTGAGTTTAGCTTATTGGCGTGGCCCCCGCCTTGGGCCGGCATATGTGCAAGTAATCCCTGCGAGCAAAACCTCAGGGTTCAAACTTCTGTACACATTCTGTTTAGGAGGGTTTCTCTCTACTCTTGGCTCTATATGATATCATCGAGAGACACCCCCCCCTACACTCTGTAAGCACAGAAGCCCCACCCACATGTTCAAATTATCTCTTTGTGAGAGCCAACCAACCAATCAGGGGGAAGTTGGCTTAAAAGGAAATGAGTGTAGCAATTTATCTGGAAAAACTTAGCACATCATGAGTACAGACAGCAACAAGAGTCTCAAACAGAAGCTGATAATAACAAAAATTATAATAACAACAACAGTAATAACCGCTGTCATCCCAACCAATAAAGGGAAATTTTACACCATAAACAAATGAACAGTTGCACATAAAAAATTACAGCGAGTTTCCACTTGGGGGCGCCAAAGTCCAACTTTCAGATGACCTAAATACAAACTGATTAGAGATAACATTATGACCAGCTGAATAATATTGTGTTAGTAAAACCTTTTGCTGACAAAACAACCCTGACTCAACAAGGCATGGACTCCACTAGACCCCTGAAGTCCTGTATGTTGTGAGGTGGGGCCTCCAGCGCGTCCAGCATATCCCGCAGATGCTCGACGGGATTGAGATCTGAGGAAATCTGAGTGTTAAACATGTTCTTGTGCTCCCCAAACCATCCCTGAACCGTTTTTGCTTTGCTGCGGGAGCATTATCCCGCTGAAAGAGACCACAGCCATCAGGGAGCACCGTTTCCATAACAGCATACATGGTCTGCAACAATGCTTTAGACTGTTGGATGACCTGGATATGCTGGTTTCCCAACATTTCATTGCCCAAAACATCACACTGCTTCTGTAGGCTTGCCTTTGCCCCATTGTGCATCCTGGTGCCAGGTCATCCATGTGATGTAACATTCATCAGACCAGGTCACCTTCTTCCATTGCTCCGTGGTCTTGTTCTGATGCCAGTGGTGGCGCTTTCAGCGGTGGACAGAGGTCAGCACGGACACCTGGCTGGTCTGCAGCTATTCAGCCCGATTTGCAGCAAACTGCAATGTTCTGTATTCTGAGCCCTTTCTATCAGAACCAGAACGTTTTGTGCAGTTTGAGTTACATAAGCTCGTCTGTTGGATCGGACGACGCGGGCCAGCCTTCACTCCTCACGTGCATCCATGACCTCGTTGCTGGTTCACCACCATTCCTTCTTTGGACCAGCCCACAAGAACTGCAGCTCTGGAAATGTTCCGACCCAGTCGTCTAGCCATCACAATGTGACCCTTTTTTTTTTTAACATCAACTTTGAGGACACTTTCTCACTAATAATTAGCATCCACTAACAGGCGCCACAATGCAGCGATAGTAAGTGTTGATAATGTTATGCCTGATCGCTGTATACCACTGTACAGTACCTACAATCTTTGCTCTTCCCTTTCAGTCAGTTCACTCAGTACTGTGGAGCAGTGACATCTAATACCACGTGTGCTGTACCGAGTGAATCGACTGAAAGGGAACAGAAGTTATAGACATGACTGTTCCCAATAATCTCACCAACCTCTTTCTCTACTTCCTCAGTAGGAAAATTATTGATGCTACATCTCTGTCACCTAGCTACCCGGTAACATCCTTGATGGCCAACTAATCGGCTCGTAAATCAAATCTTAATGAAACGCCCACAGAAACCCACAGCAGCTCACATTTGTGAATTTCGATTTGTCACATGCAATACTGGAGAATTACTGCCGACTTGTCTGAAACTGACTGAAAGGACAAAAACACAACATCTGTAGCAGATAATTATTAAGATGTTGGACTGAGCTTCAGCTGAAGCAAATGAAATCACGACTCCAAACATAATAAATATACAAAGTCTGTACCTTCTGAGTGGAAGGAGTGGCTATTGAAATGCCCATCCCACTTCCTGGTAGGACTGACAACACTTTGTACTGTGGAGGAGAAAAACAGAAATATCTGCTTTAAACACACACCAGAATAGAATTACATTCGTTTCATTATTAATATTTAAAGTAAGTAATTATCCAGTTTTAGAGAGGCTGCTGGCCTCGAGACATTCCTTATGCGTATTACTGAGTCATTACCTTTTGTATGTCAGTGATGTCCACCAGCTTGATGACTTTATGCTTCTTGGAGGAGCTCGATCTGGAGCTGGAGCTCTCAAAGCACAGGTAACTGAGAGAGACAGAGAGCTTTGTGAAAGGAGGGAAACAAAGACACCAAAAAACCATCCAAACGGAACAGACGTGTAATAAAGTCTTGAGTCGAGTGTTCTCAGGAGGAAGGCTAGCCTGCACAGAGTGACACAGAGAGGAGGAGAGATGAGGCTCAGCGCAACTTAAAACTACGTCTCCTCTGGACTAAATGAATCTCCGTTCCTCTCGTCTGCTCCACCTGTAAATGGAAGTGCTGCTTCTCTCCTCCGCTCAGAGATTTGATGCGATAAAGCTCTCCCCTGAGACAAAGATGTTCCACTTACTTCTCCGTGACGTAAAGCATCCCGTTCCTGATGTAGTCTGTGGGCATCTTCCTGTCTCGGTTTATCAGGCAACACCTCCAGCCATTTTCACAGACTGTGAACAAACAGCATACAAGATGATGAAGGAGCGTTATTCACAGAAAACACATGATTCCAGCTTTAGGACATTTCTAAGTTGGATGTACAGAAATAAAAATGGGTGCCAAAGGAAATAAATAAATAAATAAAAAACTGTAGTACTTGCTCTTACCCGGCAGAGGGCGCTCTGACTCTGGCAGGTTGAAAATCTCGTGGAAAGCTCCCTTCTTGGTGCTGTGAGAGCGACCGCTGTCCTCCTCTCTGCTCCCCCCACACGGGACGTTGGCGAGGCTTCCACGAGAAACCACCGGCTGGACCTGGAGAGAGTAGGAGGGAAGAGGGGAAGGAGGATGGAGGGAAGGAAAAAAAAGAGGGGAAAAAAAGTGAGAACATAAAAGGAGGACAGAGAGAAAGAGTCACATTAAACTCAGCGGATGAGGTTTTATAAATCTGTGTGAACTACAGTATCCCGCAGCTTTAGAGACAAGTGGCCGAACTTCAAACAGCTCCCCAACTTTTGAGGTTGCATCATGTGCGCTTTCTTCACAGCAGGCTCAGGAGTGACGTGCAAAGCAAAGAGTGAGGCCATCATTCAAGTCAGCATCCATAAATAACCTACAACACGCGTTTACCAAAAACATTCGTGTCCACTGCACTTTTACAGTTTTACTTACACCAGCGTTAGTTATCACAAGACAAAGTCAGATAAACTTCAGGGTTACTGATCTCTCCAGTTAGCAAGCATAAACCATTGTGACTCCATTACCAGTTCAGCTGCGTCGGTGCAAATGAAAGCAGCTGCAGGTGCACTGAAGAGGCAGCACCACAAAAAGGAGTCATTCTGCAGGAGGTGGCCACACCGGCTCGCTCCTTATCACTCATTTACGCTCACCACACAATTTGCAACCAAACAGCAAGGTCATCACGGCTTGGTAGCATTTATACCAGCACTGAGGGTGTGACTATACGCTGCAGTACTCTCCTGAATGATCAGGAAAAGCCTCCACATCAGCGCTGGTACAGTACAGGAGCAGAAGTCTAAAATTTTTTCCAGAAAGTCTGATCTTCCTATACTGTTTCAACATCTCCTCATATATAATCTGTGAATCTTTGAGCTTCTGTGTTGATGTGTCATTAAAACTGAAAGAGTTACACAATTGTTTCTTAAACCTGTGGTGGCGCAAAAAGACTCCACTTTTGTCATGTGGGGAAAAACTGGCGAGCATAAACGGGCCATCACGCCTCTTGATTGATTTTACGCCACTTCTACTTTTTGATGGAGTCCTCATCACTGCTGGTAGCAGATATTACACCTGCAGCCCACTCAGGTTATAGAGCTAGTCCAGCTCCTCAAGGACGACACATAAAATCCACGAGTGCCAACGGGAAAAAGGGGGAGAAACCAGGAGGCGGGTATTACATGAGTTTAGCAGCACATCTACTTTTCTGTACCAAAGCTCTGCAGAATGACCTGCAGCAGGCTTCCTGTGCATGTTTCTGATCAAACTAACAGAATCAGACTCCAAGAGGTGGCATGAAGTCCTCACGGTCCTGAAGCTTAAAAAAAAAGAAAACAAAAAAAAAAAACCCAAAAGCCAACGAGCAAATGCGTGAGCTGCACGGTGCTGTGAGCGCAGGTCAAATTAAAGACACCAGGACTTTATAACACCCTCTTGCAGTCTGATTCTATCACATGATTAGCTTGCTGGAGGTCATTCTGTAGAGCTCTGGCAGTACTCCTCCTGTTCCTCCTCACACAGAGGAACAGATACTGGTGCTGCTGCTGGGTTGATGCCCATCTATGGCCCTGTCCAGCTTTACTCTTGCAATGGGCCCAGCTCCTAGTACCTCCTCCACACTCCTATGCTGGGAGACAGCAAACCTTCTTGTGACAACACGTGGATGCATCACCCTGAAGGAGATGGACAGCCTGTTCTGCGGGTCGATCTCATGCTAACAGCAGTGACAAGAACAATGAGAAAAAAGTAAAACTAGAGAAAAATCAGTCAGAGGGAGAAGGAGAGAGCAGCGGCCTGTGGCCACCACCTCGATGGTAAGGTCAACTGTTCGGTTCATTTTTATGCAGGCCTCTTTACATAAGAGTTTTAATCTAATGATCTAACAGCAGTTATGGTGTATTTAAGGGGAACAGGACGATACTAATGTGCTAACATGAAACTACACTCGTCAAATCTTCTCTACGTGCCTACTCAGTAAACACACTGCCAATTCTGACAAGCATCTATGTTCGTGGATCCAAAATGTCACGGGGCTGCAGGCTCTTAAAGATCATTCAAACAAAAGAGAATAAAAACACCGCAGTGTCAGAGCAAAAAGGAAAATCGCAGACCGTTTTGTTGACATTTTGATCCACTGCATTCACAAATTACTGACAGCCACTCACTAGGTGTGTCACACATCACTCACACACACACACACACGCATTGTGGTGAACTGGCAGCACACACAAGCACAGTAGAGTAGACACACCAGAGGCCCTACCTTCTCAGTGCCAGAGAGCTGAGAGAGAGAAACGACAGAGCAGACCTGTGACTGCGGCCACAGCAAACACACACTCAGACATTCATGTAAGAGAGGAACTTTGTGGTACCCACACAGAACAATCACGGGCTCAATTGTATTGCATTATTGACAGGAGGGGTGATATACTGATTGATTGATTGATCATACTTTATTCATCCCGAGGGAAATTGGGCTAAGGCTGCCAGCGCCATAGTTTTGATACTTTATTGATCTATTTTTATCCACCACAAAGGGAGTCAGTGGGAGGTGGGCTATAGTGGGTGGACTGCTGACAACATGAAAGACTGGACCCGACCTGCTGCTGATGGATGATCCACACCCACATGGAGGTGGTATATGTGCCTTTCTTCTTGTGTGTGTGTTTGAGATGATTGCTTATATAGTAATCTGCAAATAATGTGAATTCACTCAAACTTCTAGCCTGGGAGAAGTTTTGCAATGCAACTGAAAGCCTCTGTGGTATAAACCTGTTAACAACTCAGGTCTTTAAGTTTGAAATCGTGATGGGCTAAAGGAAGAAATATTTTCTTATTTAAGATTTTAATTTTAAAAAAAATAAAAAAAAATAAAATAAAATAAAATAAATCAAGAACCTGAGACAGGAAGCAGTGTTTGTGGTAGAAAACACGTGTGGGTTGGTGTTGGGGTCTGTTCGCCTTACCCGTCTCGACACCGTGGCGTTTGTCCTCTCTTTGAGCTGGGGGTCGGTGGGAAGGCTGTTCCACACGATGTAAGGCGTGTCATACTTGTCGCGGAGCTTCGGGCAACTCTTAAACAGGAAGTCTATGATGAAGAACTTGATGCCGGCGTACACGCCTGCAAAGAGAGTAATCACAGACACATGAATTCTTAAAAAAAATATAAAATAAAAGAGGTTAAATGATGCAAAGCAACACCGTTTAGTGAAAATAACCCCTCAGATGTGCCTCACTGACAGACAAAGGGATGCCCCAAATAGGTGACGCCCCCCCACCCAAAGTAGTCCTTGCAGCTGACCTTGATGACGTCACTAGTTTCAGCATTGTGCCCATTCTTGCACATACAGACACTGGGCCAGTTATATGCTGGAGCTCAAAGTGACTCTGGTGTATTGTTGGTTATCCAGAGCCTCCCCAGCTAAGCAGTCAGATTTTCTCCTCATGGTAAAACAGCAGATTTACAGAATAAAGTGCAGAATAATGAAAAGCTTCCAATGATGAGCAGAGGTTCCAATTTCCAGTTAAACTCGATGGAAAACCAGCCTAAGAGCTCCTGATGAGACTGACGTGGGACAGATGCACACATAACCACAGATTTCTTCTCCACTACATGAACTGGGCTCCGATGACTGACCCACCAGCTGACACCCGCTTACAAACTGGACTCTCTTTGGGGGAACGTTTTTATTATAATTGTTTTGTATTTGGAGCCTGTCATGCAGCTGCCGTGTGTTGCCAGGTCTCCAGGCTCCTGCCATTCCTTATCGTTTTCCCTGTTGGTATCAATTACCCACAACCAGAGTCACACATACTACAGAAGGCAGTGGCTCTGCATGTACAGACTATGTAGGGATTTTCCCCATGATGGGTACAATACAGCCTGCCGATGTCACTTTGTGCCAACACAGACTGGTTTCCTCTGCACTCTGTCACATTTTTCCATTCCATGTTCACAATGTAACAATGTGCTCAGCTAGCTGTCTTCTTCTTTCAGCTGCTCCCATTAGATCATCTGCCTCCATCTCACCCCGTCCTCCTCTGCATGTCCTCCTTCACTACACCCATGAACCTCCTCTGAGGTCATCCTCTCATCTCCCTGCCTGGCAGCTCCATCCTCAGCGTCCAATATATTCTTTCTCCCTTCTCTGCACATGTCCAAACCATCTCAGCCTTGCCTCTAATTTTGTCTCCAAATGCAGTTAGCTATCTGTGCAGAAAAGAAAGCCCTCATTCCCAGTCACGCTGAATGTGTGGTCTGTTTTGTTTCTCCAATTGAAATGAGTCACTGAAGAAATCTTAGATGGGATCTGAAATAATAAATGTCAGTATATTTACTTTGTTTAACTGTCCAGTGCAGCTTTTAAGCATACATTGATTTTGGTTATTCATTCCTTTTAAATGGAGAAATGAAGTGCTAGATGGAAATTTGGCTAAATGACAGCAGCTTCTATGCCAACAGTTTGCTCCGAGCACCTTTCAAGAAAGTCTGAGTGCATAGTGGTTTGGGAGACGCTAAAAAGTAGTAATTATGTATAAGATCTATATGCCAATAGCCCGCAGCTTCCCCACACAGGCTGAGGGAGTACGGCTCCACAAGTTCTGCATCTGTTTTTGACTGAGTTCACGTATTGTCACAATCAAAAAGATGCTTTGTGAACATCACTCACCAATCATAAAGCCCAGCAGTTTGTACGGCAGGACGCAGGAGGTGATGAAAGTCACCCACAGGCAGACGTAAAGTTTCTGGGTGCTCTCTGGCTGCACCCACATGAACAGACTGAAACAGACAGCAGGAGGAGGACAGAATACACATCAGTATATAAGTTATGTGCATTTCTTGCACACTTGATTGTCAGGCTGAAACAAAACCACTCACTTCTTTATCTTCTCTAAAACATCAGCCATCTTTCCAAAGAGGTTCTGGAAGAGATTTAAAAGCACCTCATTAAAGAGTTTGTCTTGTTTCGAGCAGCGGTTGGATCGTTAGATGAACCTCGTTATACCTGTGCTTTTTGTGCAACGTCAAGTACAAGCTGAAACTTCTCAGACACAGTCAAGTCTTCCTTTGGAGGCTCCTTTAACAACACACACACAAAAGCCACACGTTGATCTCCAGTCCTGGATACATTTCATTCTGACCTGCACAACAACAACAGCAGGAACGCATCTTACCATGGGTTCAGAGACCTCAGGCACAATGCTCCACTGGATCCTCCAACCTCTGAAAAATAGAAGGTATAAATAATGCACATGTTATAAGGCAACTATTCCTTCAATGCAAAACATCAACTTTAAAGGACCGACTTTTCCAGCAAGTACTGCTCTTTTGTAGCGACAATTACAACAACCCCAAATATGCACAAATGTGTGCATGTTTTTAAAATCTGGCGGTTTTAACAAACATTTGCTGTGTGACTAAGGGCCGCGGTGTGCATCTGTGTACTACCAGCACAGCTGTGGCCGCAGTAGTTGATGTTAATGTGGGTTTTTTGCACAATTAATCACGCTAAAAGCTGAAAATCGGACTGTAGCCTTTTACAAACAATCGAGCTCAACCGTGAAACAACAGCTGAGGCAAAAATGATCCCGCTTTTATGAATAAATGACAGTTTTTACCTGGCAATGAGGTAATTTAAGGACAAGCGTAGGATAGCCAGGAAGAGGAACATGGGAATGGCCCAGCCATGCCAAGCAGCATTCATGTAAATCTGGATTCAAAAGGGAAAAAAAGGACAATATATACACAGGTTAACGTGGTTTGTTGTTCTTTAATAAACAACCGATATGCATTAAATTCAGCACTTTATAGCAGCGAGGACACATTCTTTCAGTCAATAACAGCAATGAATTATAAGATGGACATAAAGAGGAATCAGGGGGCTCATTGTAAGCCTGAAGCGCATAAACTTGGGTGATATATCAGCAGTGGAAGGCGCTGAGTCACCTGTCAACACTAAACCAGCATCACGTCTGGATACTGAGATGGTGTAGGGCCATAATCAGTGGGTTGAGGATGATTTAGCATAACCACTGACTGGACATTAATGAAGATCTGATTAGGCCTACAGTCGCTGGCAGAATCACTGCAACTCATCACAGTGAAGCAGACATGACTTTAATATTCATTTAATCTCCCGGCCACGAGCTGTAAGACAATTAGGTCAGAGTAAAACTACAGAAACGACTCTTTTCTATTAAAAGGGTCGTACCCGCTGTCCAAAATTATCATCGGACTCCTTTTCCAGTTTGGTTGATTTTAGACACCCAAAATTGTAAAAAAAAAAATCACGTTGGGATAATAAGGAACTACACTGAATACATATAATAACTGCTGTAAAGTACAAGCAAGAAGTCTTGATCTCAAAATTCGACTAAATCATTCAATTCAACTTCATCAATTTCCTCTCTCTCATCACAATTGCCCTGCATCCTCTATGAAGTCTCACCTATTCATGGATTCGATTTAGAGAAAAGAGGAAAAAGTCACAACTGCAGTCAAATAAAGGCAGGGTGGTGAAAATGTAGTGCAAGGTGTCAAAGTGACAGAGACGGCAGATGACAGAAGCAGCACAGCTGTCAATGACACCCAGACTGTGCAGAAGCCATCAGCAGTTTATGGCAGGTAATCCTGTATCACAACTAACCTCAAGTTTTCTTTTAGAGAATATCGAAGCGCGATTATTAGACAAAGTTAAAACATTAATTCACATGTCTGAAGTGTAAGACTCACAATGAAGGCAATAGCTGAGGTGTACACGGAGTGCCAATTAGATAAGGCGGAGAGGTTCCTTAAGAAGTTGGTGACAGGTCTGGCTCCTCGCTCTGAAACAGCAAAGACACAGGGATTCACTGAGAGTGTAAAGCTAAAGACAGAGCAGCAATGTCTTTACTTTTGGTTATCTTTGTGAATCAGCCTTTTACTGTGAAATTTTCCAGGACTTTTATATTTAACTACATGTCGAAATGTTCAAAAGGAAAAAAAAATTAGATCTACAATACACAGAACTAGAGTATTGCATGAATGTGTGTTAGTGATATCATTACTATTATTATTATTATTATTATCATTATTATGTAGAGGATGCCAAGTAAAAGCTTATACTCACTGAGTCGCCTCATGTTTTCTGTCAACCTGGATGGAAAACAAAAGAAAGTGAAGGTCAGATTACGCGTAGATGCTGACATACACGCAAAAAAAATAAATGCTGCTTTATGTGAGAGGGGAAGTGTTAACACTTTGGCCTTCATCCGTCTGTAATGACTCACTGTTCTGTACAGAGGAGGAGAGAAAATAAGTACGATGAGAAAAAAAACCCCACTTCCTCTGTGCAAAATCAAACCAGAGACAGCTACAGGGTGAGGGTACAAGCTTCGGTCTCGTCCACCGAGACCGAAGCTTTTATGCTCGCCGGGCACTCCGATTCCACATCTTCTTCAACAACCCGAGGAGTTATGTTCTGCTCAGGACCACATCTCACCCACCTTTTAGCACTTAGCGGTTCCTCAGCCTCCACTGTGCTTTCCTCCGGCTGGAAGCGGAAGTCTTCCATGTAAACCCCGAAGCGCTCGTACAGCCACTTCTGCAGCCGTGAACTCCAAACTTCCTTCTGCTGTTTCTCTGCTAAAGAAAACACATCAACTTTGATTTGCTGCTATAAGCACGACTTACTTTTGTAATCCCCTGCACCAACAATCATGCATTGTTAAAAGAAAATCACTGATATGTGATGGGCTTATGTTATCAATAACTCTTACTCCAACCCTATCTCCTGCCCTGTCATGGGACCCAGACTGGACCACTTAAGCCTGGTCTCAGACAGTGATTATCCAACGGTAGCTGAGCAAATTCAAGGACTCACGCCAGGCCTGCTTCTGTGTTTCCAAGCACGTGATTGGGAGAGCTTTGGGCTATGGTGTCTGCTTTTTCTGCATTATTAAGTCTTGTTACAGGTTAAACCACAGAAATGACACAGTCAGGATCACCACAGGCAGGTGGACATGGCTGTATGGAAAGGTGTGAGCTGAACCAACAGAGCTTTGCAGCCTGTGCTGTTACATAAAAGCTAAACTTGCTATTGCCGTGTGAATAAATATATATCAAAAAACACTTTTCACTTTGTGTAATGAATCCGTGTTTTCTACACGATAAGCTGACTTACTGTAAATAACTGCCTGGATTTTATAACCTTAGTATTCTCTGCATGCAGTAAAACAGCCTGGTGGGCCTGATATCCTCATAAACTGCATACTTGCCAGTCAAAACAAGGACAACAGTCAACTGCTAATGCTGAAGTGCCCCTGAGCAAAAACTAGAGCTCTAATCTGCTGTGGTGTTTCAAGTGAACACCAATTTGTTGTGGTAGTACCCACAGGTGACTAACAGCCTGACTGCTCAGACATTTATTGCCATATGAGAATGAATACAGTTTGTTTTTTCTGCTGTAGATGATGCGATTCAGCTAGAAGCAGTTACATTTACAGTTTTCAAAGCCACCACTGCCAGGGCCCAAACAGACGCGATTTCTCTCTTTCACATTATCTACGGCAGGGCTTTGGTAGCAGAGTGCCAGCTCATTTAAACTAACATGTGACTGAGGGTAACATAGCAACGCTTTCACTTCATGGTGGTAATGTGGGTTGTTTTTTTTTCTTTCCTTTTTTTGCTCTTTACAGTTTGACCTTTAGTGACATCACAGCCACATCACCACTGAAATGTGTTACAAAGTTTAGGGTGCTGTAACTGCTGCAGCAGGAGGTTGACTCTGCAAACACACAACTTTAAAAGTTTCAAATGATGGCGATGGTTTGCGTGGGTGCACGATCACGCTCTGGACCTCTTTGTTATATATGTAGATGTTGATGTCAAACTACAGGAAGGAAGATTCAATTTAACACAAATCTTATAATTTATTTAAAGCTGAAAAATGAGCTAAAAATCTCTGAACAGACTCCAGGCTGAACCGCAGTAAACTGTGGATGAAGGAGATGTGCTGCAGTCCTCACAGGCTGCCACTAACTGACCGCCTCACTTTACCAAACCTGGATCTGCATAAGCCGGCCTAACATATTCTTATGTCTGCCCTAGATGAAGTGATCTACAATCATAACCCATTTTCCAAAATTAGCCTCACTCTCTCACCCTCCCTTTAACTAATATCTCACACACACAAACACACACCAATCCCTGGATCACTGAAAGTCAACCTATGAGAGTAACTGTTCAGCCTGAAACCAAAAGAAAGCACATATCAGAATCTGACCGTTATTGCACTAATGAGCTTGTCTCATTTGTCCCTCGCGCAAATATTTTGAAAACCGACTCATTCTTAACAGCGACGATCTGGACTAATGATAGGAACCAGCCTCGATGCATTAATGTGGTTTGTTGTGTTGCTTACTTGCTCTTGACAGCACACAGCGCACACAGGAAACCCCTCTGTTTGCGTGCACGTGTCTGTGTGTTTGTCACGCACACTACATACTGCCTCGTGTCCTGGAGTAACCCACAAACCCTTCCGACCCACTCTGTTCCCATCGAGCGCTCCGTTGCACGCATCCTACACTCTCACCTCCCCTGCACACGTGCACACACACACGCAAACTCTCCTCTTGATTTACTCCCACACTCAGAAGACGTCAAGGACTCATTTCCTCTCCCTTAGACTCCAACTCGCCCACCTTCACCCCCCCATTTCTCGTCCACTTGGAGTCTTACCTGTTCTGTTGTTTGAGGGCGACTGCTGCTTTCTGGGAGGTTGTGGTGGAGAGTCCTCTAGCCTGAAGGGAAGGGACAGACACACACATAGTCACGAAAAAACTAAGGGAAAGATCTGTCATGTGTCAGTCTCACTTCTGTATTGTCAGAACTGCAATCTCACACTTTAAGAAGTACATGAGCCAGCATGTTGAAAGCTGCTGCACTGAACGGATCACCACAAAAGGCAAAGAGACATACACAGAGCCAGACTAGAAAGATTCACTCTGCCTGTTATCACAGTGAGTAAGGTTACTGATAAAATCTCACACAATGAGACAAAAGGATCAGTGCCAACAAAAATGGAAAATGGTGAAAGAGGCAGGGTGGTACAGCAAACATCCTCCTTTAACTTCAGACACATTAATTCAGCTATTCATATCCTGCAAAAACTGAAGGCATCTGCATCAATCGGACTTAAATAAATCTCAATGACAAATCTGAAATCACTCATTGGTCCTTTAGGGAGGGCCTACCCACAAATCACCCATTCTGCACAGCTACAAACACACACATTCAATAAGTGCATCCCTACAGCCATTCTGATTCCATAAAACGTCCTGAACAGGCACTGCAGTGGTAGTTACAAATGGATGAAACAACATTTAGAGCAAACTGGCACTGGCAAACTTGTTGCTCTTTTATCTATAAGGCTTTAATTGCAGTCATATTTCTTTGTAATGGACAGGAAATTCTAGCGTAAGACTGAATTGATCTTCTCCCTAAAGCGAAGGCTTCTCCAGAATGTGTTAATGCTTTGTTTTACTGTTTATTCCAATCATATACCAGTGAAGAAGAAATGTTTGCTGTCTGTTATGCTCATGCTGGATATTGCTGACAAAGTATTAACTGTGGAAAACTTGCAGGTCACAGTACATTAACTTCACCTCTTACAAATTCCTAAACTGCTTTCGATAGTCTTGAGGCCATGTTTCAGCGCTGGCAATCACTTGAAGAATACCAGCAGAATTTCCCATGGGCATTCAAGCTAACATTTCCACACAGTCCACACACAGTACATGAGAGAGAGACATGCACACCCGCAAGTGTAAAGGGTATCCCAGTAGATGCCAAGAGGCGTGGGTTTTTCCTGTCACCAGGATAGCATCTGTGTCACAGCGAGGAGATTCAGACAAGCGCGTGACTCCTTTCGTTTTTTTTTCCTCTCCCTCTCCCTTTTTCCATCTCCCTAATAACACACACACACACACACACACACACACACACACACACCCCTTGTGGAATTTCCTGCCTACCGAGCTGTTGATGCTTCTATTTATAACAGAAACCTTGGGCGGCACCGGCACCCTCGTCATCCAACTTGCCCCGTGGTAAACTCTGCTGAGCTGAACTGTTACAAAGTGCAGCGTCACCCTTTCCTTTCATTTCATAACTATTACTTCCCTTTTCATACATTTCTCCTCTCATTTCCCGTCATGTGCTTCACTCTGCAGTCCCGTCTTCTCGTCTCACCTGGTTTTGAGCAAATCGCTCATCTTCTGCTCCAGGTCTATCCTTTTGCTTCGCTCCCTCTCGAGCTCCTGCCGCAGGGAGTCCACGCTGGTCTCGTCCCGCAGCTTCCTCAGTTCCTCCTCTGGAGAAAACAAAACAACACAAACACTGGAGGTCAGCAAATTTAATTCAATCTAATTCAAGTCGATTTTACTTATATCACACCTTTATATTGTAAGGTAAAGACTCTACTGTAAAAGAGAAAAGACCCTAACAATCACATGACCCTCTATGAGAAAACTTGGTGAAAGTGGAGATCAAGAACTCCCTTTAAACAGGAAGAAACCTCCAGCAGAACCAGGGTTAGGGAGGAGTTGCCATCTAGTTGGGGGTGAGGGGAGGAAGACAGGACAAAAGACACAATGTGGAACTTGTTATGTTATCTTTAATGGCTCATCCTGATCCCTGACCCTGGTACTGCCAGAGGTTTCTTCCTGTTAAAAGGCACTTTTTCCTTCCCACTGTCGCCAAGTTTGTCGCCAGAGGGTCATCTGATATATTGTATGTGCTTTACTTTAAAATATAAAAGATGCTATATCAGTAACATTTAATTTTTCTTAAATGATGAGATTCATACTCTCACATGCTCAGGGTCACAAAAAGGCACATAAGAAGCAAGATTTAAATTTATGTGCAATGCCATTTTCAGTAAAAGAATTCAATTCAATAAAAAAATATTGCTTTTATCCCTCCTGTTTATAGCCTATAACCTTCACCTCTCCTCCTCACTTCCTCCTTGTCAATCATGTGATGGCTTCAATTGGTTTCGGGTAACGGCACTTTCAAAGCCTGGGGTGCAAAATCAGCACTGTCTCACACTCTATTGCCCCTGAATAAAGGAGCACATGAATATTGGAGAAGAGAAGGCCAGAAATGTGTGCACGTGCACCCGTCAATCAGTACCCACTTACCCATTAGATGCTCGAATAAGCAATCGCAAAAATCAAAAGGACAGATCGAGTCCACCTTAAAGAGAAATATTTCTGATTATCAGCAAAGGCTCTTCGAGGACAATCATGCCCTGCTGTAGCACCACTTCCATTGTGAACACCCTCAAAAGCACACAAGTTGGTGTCTCAGTTAAAAAAGAGAAACATCACCTGAAACGGGTGCAACATGTTCTTGAAGTAGCAAAGTGCTGAAAGTAAAGAAAGCAATGAAAGCAGCGCAACTCCCCAATCACCCACTTTTCTCAGAACATCGCACACCCGAGGAGAGGATTCAGATTACAAGACTGTAGCTGCCACTTTCTCTTTCTCATCACCCAGCCTCATAGCTCACTCTAGTCCTTTATTACATCCCATTAACACTAATAAAACATTCATTGGCAGAACCTCCTGCAGCTACAGCGCTGGCTTCAACCTGGGGTGCTGCCTCTGAGAGAGGAAAAACATCCAGTATAATGTTTCTGCCTCAGATTCTTCTTCTGCATTTCTAGTTTACTCAGAGCAGTTTGGGAAAATTTGGCTCTCTTTGAAGTCTTCCTTTTGAAAATCCTCTGCAGTGGTGCATTAAAGAAAAAAAACCAAACCATCATTTTATCTCTTACTTCCCAAAATGCAAAATGACTCCTCTCATACATTCAACAGTGGCTGTGTCTCTCCTCCCATCGGCCCAGCATTCAAATATGTATGAAAACGTGCCTCTGTGTACATAACAGTAAGCAAAACACAGGCCAAAGGTCGCAATGGGCTTAAGCTGCTTAATGGTTGCCCTGTGCCATAAGATCTGCAGCCAACTTTAAACCTATTACATTAAAAGACTAGCAGCAGCAGCGGGTATGATACAAGCAGTATTTAGCTTTGAGTTTAGTGTAACATAAGCAAAGTCACTCTGTACACCTTCAAGTCAAGTAACATAACTAAACCAACCACAGGATCTCTTTCTTAATAAGATGACTTGGGTGGTTTTCACAGCTTTTTACCACTAATGCCCACTCGTACGCTGCCACTCCGTACAACCACTCCCTGCACCCCACCCCCAATTTCTTTCTCCCATGCTCCACTCCTTCCCGTGCATGTATTCCCTCTCTGTAGTTTCCTTCCACATTGTCCATAACCTTCAAAACACCAGAAATAGAGATGCTGCAGAGTCCATAACACTGCACTGGAAGTGGGGCCACAAGTGTGTGATACAGCACAGTTTGGCACAGTACGCTATGTGTGTCGGACGAGGAAGGATAGAGTACAATCTGTTTTTTCTGTTCCACAGAGGCTCTCTACATCAGATAGCATATTAATAATACTGTCAACATGCCTGTTCTGCACCTAAAACTGGATTGCTGACTTCTATATATAAATCTTCATCCTGGGTTGCCACATCACAGGGTCTCTTCAGCCATTACGAAAGCTAGTAACTAGACCATTTATGTGTAACACAGACAGGGGATTAGCTAAATGCCATGCCAAGAGATGTCACTTTTAATCGTGCTGACCTTCTGTTCTTTGCAGACTTTGAATGAAACCATAATATCTGTAGGGGAAAAAGAAAAGCTACAAAAACATCACTATGAACTTTACACACAATACATTATTTTATAAGGAAGGTTTGGATGCTGAGGGCAGATTATGGAAATGATGGAGGTTCTGCACTGCTTAACGGTGTTTTATTTGCACCAGGTTAAAAGGAATCGTTATGCACATTTTTAAATTGTACTGGAGTAGCGCTGCATGACTCACACTTCAAAGTAATTCTTAACCATTTCATATTGGGCCCTAATGCAGCACTTCAATCCCCTCTTTAAGTCTACTCTCGCTTCAGGCCGGCTTTCTTCCAATTGGCTGCCCCTCTTAAACAAAAGGTGGGCGGGATTTCTGTGCCCTGTATCCAGATTTGTGTTACGCAGACACATAGCAGTTTCTTTTTTGAATAATTGGAGTCAAAAAGCCAAAAATAAAACTAAATGTTTGCATTCCTGAATGCTGATGAGGATTTGTGACAATAATAACCACTATACAGAAATTTCAAAAATCAAAGCATACATGTAATTTTTCAGTTTTGTCTCGTCACACCATTATTAGAGCTAGTAGAGCCCAAACCTATACACTGAATTTTTTATGGTCCTGATCCACTACTGAGGTAGAGATGCTATATTTAGCTGGACAGATGAGTCCTGGTTCCCAACTCAAATGTGACAAAAACATACCTCATCTGGTTAAACCTTCTTTGATAAACTGAGGAAAAATCAAATCATTCACACTTGCATGTAACCTTTAAATACCTCCATGGATTCAGCAATTTAAAAAGTAAAGTTTAGAGCACCTTACAGACCTCAGAACACTTTTAAAACAGGCTGGCTCGTGTTAGTCACGTCCGGCTTATATTCCAAAGATGGCAAACTTACTGAGGTTGAGGTTACTTTTATGGCTTTTGAAATTATCGACAGCTCCACTGTAAAGCAGCTCAAAGCTGTCAAAGGTGCAGTCCTCCATCCTGCACAAGGCCATGCGCCTCTGCAATCGACCGGTCCCCGGGACGCTGCTGCAGGAACGGGACGGCAGAGTGGCCGCTTTGGGTCGGTCTTGACGTCCAGCCATGGCTGCAGGTTGCTTTAGTCCAGCCTGGAGAGTTTAACCCTCCCACTCTGACCTCAAAACTCCTCCAAGGCCCGTAAAAGTTTAGCTACAGGTCCCATGTTTACATGCCTCATCCAGAGATCAGGGATTTCTCCAAACTAAGTTATCGCAAGCAGCACAATGGACTGTTGTGACAGGCCTCCACACAGTGTGATGAGCAGCGATCAGAGCTGGTCTGCATGTGTCAGGCTCTGGGTGACAAGAGAAGGGGGGCAGTGGAGGTAAAGAGAGGCGGAGCTTTGCTTGGCGGCCAGCAGACTAAGAGGGCCTGGAATCTGAGATTTCTCAGCAGACTAGAGCTGACAGACAGAAACAACACACACACACACACACAACACACACACACACACACACACACACACACAAGCACTAACACACACACACACACCACACACACACACACACACAGCACACGCACACACACACACACAAATACACACACACACACACACACACACACACTACACTACACACACACACCTGTCAGCGGCCTTATATGACCCATGTGGATGAGGATGTGTTGTGTTTTTGGTTTAAGCAGGTGTGTGAAGAAGCATGTGTGGGGACAGAAAAGTCTGCACGCGTACTGTACGCACTGGACATGAACTGCAAACCACTTTTCATTTACGCAAGTTTTTTAAGTCCTCAAAGGAAAAGTACTGTGTGAGTTTTTCAATCCAGGCCAGAGACAATAGCTCCTTTCACGAAAGCAGTGGGGGCATGGGGTGGGGGAGTTCGGAGAATAAGAGAGACAGAGCGGGAGAGAGAGGCAAAATCAGCTGCTTCGCACTGGCCTCTCACTGTTCCCATTCACTGCCGTATTTTCCACAACACTCTTTTACTTGAGCATAAAGGAAGGTCGATTTTTGTGGCCTCCAGCCGATCTGCAGATGTTAACAGGCTATTCAAGCTTCTGGCTAAGGAAAAAGAGAAGGGGAAACCACGGCACAAAATGAAACTAGCAACTAACAGGAACACGTGATTTCTCTATTCCCCACTTCTGTATGAGAAAAGATGACAACAGAGCTGGATGATTCACCTTTGTCTCAAATGAAGCTTTTTTTGCACATAAAAGGGCTGATCATATATAAATTATAAATACCGATTTACTTTACCATATGATATATGATTATATCATTAAGTACAGAGAACATTTATGTATGAGTAAGAGCATTGCATTCCCAAACATATATATGTATAAAAGACATCCAAATATAAAGCTGTAGTTGGACCGAACTGTTTCCTCCCCCTCTCCTTGGCCGCCTTCCTCTCTGGCCTTGATGTCTGTGGATAACCTAGATCGGACTTGCTTGGTGTCCTCACTTCATCCCCCCTCTACAACACAGGTCGACTTCACGGCTAAGTTCTTCCTGCAACATCAAAAACAACCCCGACGTCTTTCTCGTCTCATGCCGTGTTTGTCAACCTCTTGTTTACGTGATGCCGAGCCAAACTCCTTGACAGGCAGCGTGTGTGGGAGTTAAAGTGTGTCTGTGTTCTTTCTAAATGTATGCGTGCTTGCTATTGGCCATTTGTGTGAGACTCATATTTACATAGGAGAGGGAGGGTGGAGAAAAACATGAGCGTGTCATAAATAGCCTAGATGAGCAATGTTCAATAATCCGATTTTGTGTCAGCAGGGAGGATACATTTCTCCTGTTTAGGGATTCTAAATCACATCACAGATGTCATTACATCAGATATCTGGTAAAGATTACAGTTTCCCCTGTAAGAAAAGGAAACCGAGTGTTTTCAGGGCAACTGTAAAGAAAACAATTCCCACGGGGTCTGAGAAATGCCATGCGGTGAACTCGGAGGATTGTGCAGAACCCCATTTCCTCTGTTAACAGATGCTGCTAGTCATTTAGCTACTGCACACTTCCATGTCTCACTCAAAGAGCACAGTACTCGGTGGTAACCATGCTGCTTTGACAAAGCAGTGAGTCGGCTCATTTCTACTCTGAACTTTTCTACCCACATGGCCAACTGTTGCATTCTCACACGCTTCCCTGCAGCTAATGAAAGATGACTAAACAAACTGATGATGATGAGGATAACTGTAACACTTGTGAGTCCAGTGAGAAGATCATCTAAAATGCTGTCCATTCCAAACTGTACCGACACCGAAATTATACTTAAAGGCCTCTTCACAAAACTCCCAAATATAGAAACCATCTGCCTCTGCAATGTCCAGACCCCTTCAATGCCAGTGACTTCATTTCCTGTAAAGAGCTCACGTATGATGGAACCGACAGGTCCCGTGAAAAATGTCTTCATTATCATGCAGCGTGTACTGAAGCTGCCCATTAGATGGAGAATAAATCCTTGTCATGCAGCAAGTACTATGGCTGCTTATTTAGAAAGACAATGAATCATCATCACAGCAAAAGAAATGAGTGATGAGGCAAAGACCTGCAAGATACTCCATCACTTGCATAATTTTCCCAAAGAAGGCTAAACCAAGACTTTTTAATAACTTCCATTTTTCTCTGCATAACAGGTCTCCACAATTACAATACACTCTTCATTACTACATTACTTCCTTACAAGTTTTTCCCTCTAAATGAACGCTCTAAAAAGACAGATCGCATATTTCCCACTTTTTTGCCTTTAAACACCCTCTACACATCCTAGTCTATATAATAACCATTTGCAAACTTAACTTGCAGTTTATCAGCTGCTTTGTGATTTAAAACTAGAAAAAAGAAGCTGTTTTGCATCAGCCATCAGACAGAACTCAATTCCCACCAAAAACAGTGAAAATATGGTAAATGGCCTGTATTTATATAGCGCTTTACTAGTCCCTAAGGACCCCAAAGCGCTTTACACATCCAGTCATCCACCCATTCACACACACACATTCACACACTGGTGATGGCAAGCTACATTGTAGCCACAGCCACCCTGAGCTGCAACAGTTTATTACAGTTTCAATAAACCAATTT
>NW_024582375.1:3535066-3541937 GCF_018398535.1 Haplochromis burtoni
TGTGTCTATTCATTTGGATTTATTATAGTTGGAAAATTGCATTCCCATAACAGTTGCATAACCTAAGCTCAACTATAAGAATTTTAGACTGACTTCAGCCTGATTAAAATAGAAACGAATTTAAATGGAGGTTAAAGTAAAAATCTCACTTCTCACTGAAAAACCTGTACTGACCACATCCCCCGAACCACTCGGTCATCCGCTCACACCCATTTAGCCCGCTGCTTTTGTTTTCTAGCTAACAGATTATCTTTTCGATGTCCATCTCTCCACAGTTCACAGGATTCATTGTGGAACAAAAATTAATGCTTAGATTTTAGTACAACTGGCAACACATGATCACCTAATGATCACCAGAGTTTACCCGAACTGTGCCAGATCTCCAAGGGTTGATTGTGTTCATCTGGGAGGTCAGTTCCTTAATCTTAATTATGCAAATTCTCATGACCGTTGATCAACAACCACTGATCAATGGTCATGAATACCATTCACAGAGAGTTGGGGAATGGCTGCAATCACAGCATTGTAAGATGGTGACAGATGTACCCTTAGGCCCCCTCCTCGATTCAGAGATGGTCCTTCCCTTTTCACGTAAATGGCCTCCTTGACTCCGCGCTCAAACCAGCGTTGAAAGAGTGTCCACTGGCCTGACGAGGTAGCTCTTCTGTGTTGTACCATCCGCTTTGCCAGAGGTTGTTCGGTTTCCCCGATGTATAAATCCCGGCAATCCTCCCGGCACTTAACAGCGTACACTATGTTACTCTGTTTGTGTCAGGGGACCTGATCCTTGGGGTGGACCAGTTTTGGCGCAGCGTGTTTTGGGGTTTAAAAGCCACAGAGACCCGGTGTTTAGAAAAAATGCGTCTCAACTGCTCTGTGCCAGATCGTGTTCATCATTTTCGAGCACCCCGCCATTTTTGCAAGAATCCCTCCTTCTAGATTACTTGTTAGATTTGAGTGAAACAACACTGTCCTGATGTGACTGTTTGCATGTCTGCTTGACTTCCCGATGAATTTCAATTCTCACAGTGGCTCCATGATCTAGTGGTTAAAACGGTCACTTTAGATGCAAGATATCAGCAATTCGAGAGCAGGAGGAGACCCATATCCAGCCTCAGGGGAATCAAAAGCTAGTGTACTCCTAGTGCTGGTCCCAAACCCCGATAAATAGGAGAGTTACATCAGGAAGGGCATCTGGTTTAAAATTTGTTCCAAATCAAACGTGGATCCATACACTGTGCTGACGCTTTGGGAAACCACATAGCCATCCAGCCAACTAAGGACAACTTTTTTTTCTGCACTTCACACATTTCAACATGTGAACTGTAATGTAAAGACCTCCTTTACTGTGTTTTCAGCTCTTTTCCACCTGTGAAAGGTTGAAATTGTTTAAACAATATTTGCTTTGCTGATATACTCCTATTATTTCAGGGGGCCAATATCTGCTTGTATTATATTCATATTTAGCCAATATATAGATCCTTACTTTCTTTAATTTCTAAATGTCTGCTAGTAGCAACACTTCCTGTGACGCAGCTGGGATGTACTTGCTATTCCATGAAACCCTTCCAATAGTTTTACTGCAGAGAAAATTCCAGCATTTATAGTCTGAATTCTCTGATTCTACTAGTGCTCACTTGTTCAGCTGCCTGTGTGTGTCTGCCCAGTTAGAAGTAGGGCAGCAGCTAGGACACTGTATCGACCAGCCAGTCACTGCAGAGCTCAAAGCGTGGCCTGTTCCCCTGCGGTGACCTTCAATACGCGACCTCACACAGGATAACTGCACTGTCGCTCTCTCTCTCTTGCACCCACCCCTAATCCTTTACAACTGGTTGGAACTAGCAGTGGTAAAACCAATAGACCCCAATTAAGGGAAGGCCTGTCTATAACTGTGCAATGTGAGAATATAGCTGTACTTTAGCCTACCAGAACAAGGGCCAATGTTTTCAGAAGAGAGATCCACACATTGGTGTGGGTAATTCATTTGGCTAGCAGACATTCTTTTATTAGCTCCAAGTACAAATGATGCCTTTTGTGATGTAAAATCTGGTAGGAAAAAAAATAGAAACGTCAACAAGTCAAGAATAAAAAGTAGGGAGAAGAGAAAAAAAAAAAAAAAAGGGGGGGAAATAAGGGCAAAGAGAGGCCGGTATGAGTAAAAAAGAACACGAATAATAGCGAGACAGAACCAAGAGGAATGAGAGAAAGGAAAGCAGTGAAAGCCTAGGAAATTAAGCCGGCTCATATAACGACATGAGGTGATTTCCACTGGCACTAACCTCTACCATTTATCACTTGTGGGAGGGTCAGTACAGCTCAGTTCTTTTACCCACAGGACAGACTCTAGCTGATATATCCCCTCTGCTTCCACATCTATTCCCATGATAATCACAGAACTCTCACAGTGTTATCACTCAAACAAACTGTTCTCTTTGTGCTCATCCTTGTGTGCAGCATGTTCAGACACTACACACAAAGTTTTCCATGAAGCGAATCCTCCATCAAATAGATGCGGTGATCTTAAAGCATGGTCATAATATAAATTTATCCCTCGTGGACAATCTCTAGACTTTTTTTTTTTTTTTAAACAAATACCACTGTAAGAAAATGTTATTTGATATTCTCTTGCTTATAGCAAAGCATTCCTATGGCCAGTGGTGCTTCCAGAGGTTTTTCATAGGGGTGGCCATATGGGGGCCACTAATATTGGAGTGGCACAACAAACACAGCAAATTTTTGGCAATGGCCATTGCCCCCCCCCCAGCCCCCCAATTGGTGACACCCCTGCCTATGGCTTGCTTTAAAACCAGTCTCTTTCACTGATAATTGTGCCTTCACAGACGTCACCAATGCAATGAGCACTGATCCACCACCCATACCATCAACTATGCAGCCTACACCAGCGGTCCCCAACCTTTTTTGCACCATGGACAGGTTTATGTCCGACAACATTTTCACTGACCGGCCGTTAAAGGTAACAGGGATAAATACAACAAAATAAAACCAGTACCAGTACCCAAAAAAAAGAAGATTTATTCATAACACACAGGAAAAGACCGAGGGAAACCAAGTTAAAGATAAAAATGATTAAAAAATAATAATAATAATGATAAAAGAAACCCCGAAAATCATAAATCTCACACCCGAGCCTTAACTCTCGTGGCCCAGTACCAAACAACTCACGGACCAGTACTGGTCGATGGCCCGGGGGTTGTGGACCGCTGGCCTACACTGTACAGGTTAAAACAAGCAGGACAATCCCTCTCCTGCTTAGCCCAGAGGAGGCATTGTCCATGGCAACATCCATGACAACTTTTCCAGCGATTCCGTGGCCATGCCCAGTTTCTTGTAAAAGGTGCACCAAATTCAGTCATTTTGCTTCAGTCATATCGCTTGGATGCGAGTCACAGACGCAGCATTAAAAAAAAAAAAATCAAATACACAAAAAAGAACACACACAGCATCCAATAATCACTTAAACCTAAAGCCTCAGCTACACAGGCCTACAGGTTAGTCGGTGACCCCGTGGCTCATCGCTTGGAAAACAAATATCTGTTTGCCAACCAACTATATGGAGTTGCAAGGAGGCTTCTGGTCCAGTACTGACTCTTTGTGACCATTTTCACCTAAAGACAACACCTCTAGCAATCACCTGCAACTGGTCATGGAAACCTCATTTGTCCTTAGTGACTAGTGGTTGCCAACTGGTCTTTAGGCCTTTTGTTGCTGACTTCTACTAAGACAATATTTACCCAAATTTTCACTTTTCACTGGTTTTTAATCATACTATGGTATAAACACACAGGGGAGCAGCAGTATCAACATGTCCTCCACTGTTTGTCAGCACTTCTACAAGTAGGATGTGATGCTGGGTCAAAGCAGTAAAAACACTCTGGTGGACATGCACTCCCATGCTAACACTGTGCTGAGAGCTTCAAAGTGCAAGCATTCAGTAACTATAGAAACCTGACTTACCAGCAAACAACAGAAACATTTATTGCTACTGGCTACAAAGCTAATTGGAGGCAGTGAATTATGAGCAGCACTGCTTAACTGATGAAAACATCTATTTAAAAACAACAACAAAACAGCACTGTCCCATAAAGCTAATCTGATAGCTTACTGTTAGGTATGTGTGCATGAATCGGGACTACATGAGATAGAGGGAATACACTGGGATCTGTCTGAAGACAAAGACGAGAACTGAAGAAAAGACCAGAGTTAATAGAGCAAAAGGCCATGATGACGCTCTGTTACGAGTAAGAGTGTATTTGTGTGTGTTCGCGCGCACGCATTATGGTCTTTTTTTTTTTTTTCTTCTTATGTGATCTCACGTCCGGAAGCATGATTACAAATTAACCAAGTTAGTGTCCTCAGAATAGCACGGGCCAATCACAACAAATGCCAAGGGAAAAGGCATGGGCCATTCCATCCACGCACACAGCATCTGGAATGGAAACTCATGCCTCCTGTACAGGAAGGAGACAATCTACTTAAACAGTGTGTTTGTTTTAGTATACAGCGTGGGCTCCCGTTTTATTTTTGGCACGCAAGAGAAAGATATCACAGAGAGAGAGAGGGAAAAAACAAAAAAAAAAACACCCACACTCAGATAGCTCTGAATACTAAAGAGATTCAAGGAGAGCAAATAATTTCTTGGGTTAAATGCTGAGCCAACGTCGGCGCAAAAGCAAGACACTTCAAGGTTTGAAAGGATGTCTGAATCTCTGCTCCTTGTTTTCTTCTTTCCCTGCAGTCGAAGAAGCTAAACTGAATTTAAGACAGAAATGGAAGCTAAAACGAGTCCAAAAGCTAACATGTTATTCACATTTTACATTTTCACATGTTGGTCTCATCACAAAAATGTGCTTGCTGTGAGCAAACAGCGACCTTTCAACAATAAAATTGCTCTCTTATCCACGATTGACAAACAAGTGACTTTAAGCAACAATTTTCCACATTTGCTCCACTCTGTTTTACTTATTGTGGGCATTTTCCCACAATGTCACTGAACCTCGCTACATAGCATCCCATCAGTGCTCACTAAAGAAATGTGCACATTCCCAGATGCCACTCACCTGGCAAATTATAGGCTTTTAGTGGTTGCCAAGAGGTCACAAACTGGTCTCTGGGCCTGTGTGTGACTGGGGCTTTAAGATTCACAGCGAAAGAGTGTAAAGCAGTGTTACTCCTCACCATCCACTCTGAATATCACTTCAGAGTTCCTGCCAACCTCTATAAACTAATATTTACATATAAATGAATCTATAAATAAGAGATACGACTTAAGCTATCAGAAACCTTCTGGTGTGCTTTAGTATACCAATCCAGCATCTATATAGAGTGTAAAAGCAGCAGCACATTTGTGTAAAGACGGACTTAAAAACCTTTGGCTATTGTCTGACAGTCAGTAACTTCTTTTATCTGGGGGTTTGTTTGTTTTTTACCCACAAACAGTGACGAGCACATGACACACTGGCCACCGCCTCAAGGCACTAAGGCAGCAGCCAACAGTCGAGACTGGGTTACAGTTTATGCAAAGTAATCATTTCCAACTGCTGCTGATAGTATTGCAAAGTCAAAGTTACATCAACCACAGCATCTCAGCCATGCAGTGGCAAACGGGATGCTGAATGTCAAGTTCCAAACCTCCTCTGGCATTAACATCAGCACATAAACTGCATCAGGAGCTTCATGACTGGCTGAGCAGTTCCTCTAGATATGCAAGGAGCCCAGTGCTTTTTGATACGTATTGCATATCTGACTGGAAATAATGGAATAAGAGGAAGTAGCTGCACTGGATTGGCTGTAGGCAACAGGCTGTACAGTGTCTATGTCCAAGTATTTAACTGCACCTGCTGTAAATAGTAATAGTGTCATCAAATATTAAGAATATTCTTAATATAAGCTGAACTTCATGTCAATGACCAAAATGCGGTGCTTCACAGTACACCATAGTGTCTTTCTATAGCACCTATGTTCCAGAAACAACCATTACACAGCACATTAAACTACAATGTCTCACTACAAGGAGTCTTTTGTCTCACCCTGCTAATCTTATTAGCTTTAACTAATGACAACGTGTATGTCAGCATTTAAATCTGTGTTCATCTGTGCTTAACACGCACTGAGAAAAATCATGAATAACCACTTGTGCAGCAGGCTATATTATGCAAGCCGTCCCATAAACTCAGCGCTCCATAGTTTATCGTATGACGACAGCACAGGGAAGAAGGGGAGAGTGCAAAGGAGTAGTGGAAGTGGAAGCCAAAATAATAAGAGCACACGGCAGAGAGCAGGACTCCATTACTTGCTAATGGATTGTCATGCTTCAGTGTTCCCAGAAGTACGATTACACCGGCCAAAGATGGAATGAGAGATTGAGAGGCGTGAGAGAAATGAATAACCTGAGAGTGAAAGAGGAACTGAAGACAAACTGAAAGAAACGTGCGTAGTGCTTTGTCAAGTGTCTCCCATATTAGTGGCTGTTCTGAGCTGTCACAGCTTTGGAATTACGTGGGAACATCATAGTGATCTGATAAGGAGAAAGAAAGGGAAAATCAAAAAGAATAAGAGGAAGAGAATAAGTTTAAAAACAAATAAAAAATAAAAAAAAAGCACTGAGGCTGATCCGGAAATTGGAGAGCAGGGAATGGTGGGCAGAATCTGAAAGAGCAGCTCGGCAGGATGAAGAGAAAAAAAAGCAATGAGAGCTTTAGAAGATGTTTTTAAAGATGGGAGAGAGCAAGGAAAGGGAAGTAAGAGATATCCATGAAAAATAGCTGACTAGCTCGCATCCTGACAGTATGACAACGGGTCCAGCCCTTTGAGCTTAGGCACAGCATTATGAGAGAAGGCATAGCCTGAGGTA
>NW_024582375.1:3541961-3556902 GCF_018398535.1 Haplochromis burtoni
ACTTGCTAATAGAAAAGGTAAAGAGGGCGGGCGGAGACCTGACAGTCCATTACAGAGCACCGGCAACAAGGTTGTTGTAAAGGTACAGCAACTGCATACTGCACACCAACCAGGTTAGACAAGCCTGTAACAGAAAAGCACCGTCCAGTCCCCTCACCCCGACTTAACCTGCTTTGCCCCCGTTTCCCTGCCTCTTCATAAATCACTAAACGTTTACAGAAAAATCTGCTACTTTCCCACTACTTTTATCAGTGATGACAACTGCAAAGATACCCTGAATCTACACTGAGCACAGTTTTGTTATTGGATGCTGTGTGGAAGTCATAATGACTTTCATAAGCAAATGGAGTTTGTTAAGATTAATTAAGGACAAATTAGGTCCTGGCTACAGGTAGACCTACAGGTGGGTGCAACATTTTGGTGGGCTGCAGCACCTAGCACAGGAAGGACTGCACACTTTGAATGCAAATGTCATGCAGTCAGTTGAAACACTAAAACTAAAATGGCGCTTGTCTTTACAAAACAAAAATCCACAGATTAATTGATTAATTGTTGAAAATCTGCTTCAAGTAGCTATAATTATAACCCTTATAAAGTCATCGTGTTAGCACATTATCAATCATTGCACATATAAAAAAAAAATAGTATGTGACAAGTAGTTTTTTGACTCTTGGTCTTGCCTTTAGGCTGATATCAGTGATTCTTGTGAATTGTGAACAGGCACATGGTCAGACAGATGTATGAGCTAAAAATCAACAATGTGAATGTGAGTTTCAATGGCCATCTATCCTTTGATAGCTACAATAATTTCTATCCTCCCATGACCCTGAACTGTATAAGCAGTGAAGAAAACCGATGGATGGAAGGATTGAAATCTTTTTGAAAGCACATCGAGCGAGTTTATATAAGGTCCAAAAACATAAAACGCTTTCCAGGGTTACTGGGTTCACTAGCACTTTGTAATGTCTCCTCCCAGGCTGCCTCTCTGGTGTAGCATGGACAATTGATTAACACTAGTGCAGCAGCTGCTTGTTCCATCATGTTTCCAGTATAATTTCAGGGTTGCTAACATACAGCTACCAAAACAAGATGATACTGCCTTTGTTACTGTCAATTCTAGCATAGATTACACAGTCACACTAGGTTGTTCAGTATTGTGTTCGTATTTGTTTCCCCTTCAACTTGCTTTTGAGAAACTGGAGAAAGGCTTCCTTACAGAGAGCTAAGCTAACCCGATGATGACATGACAGAATGCCTGGATTTGAGTATTTCATCACTTCTTTCACATTAATGAGAGCAAAATTTTAGTATTTTCTGTCATTGACAACACTGATGACGATCTACTGTAATACTGTTTAAAAAAAACAAAAAAAAAAAACTAACATACAAGCATTACATTGCTTTCAGTGTCTGAGACAACAACTGGGAGATGTCCTCTGGATAAACCATGTGTTTGCAGGATTGGAAAGTACCCTGTTTAGACCTCTTCTCAAACCCCCCGAGGGAAATGTTCCAACAAAACTCTGACCTTGCTGGATCTGATCATTTTCAGTCTCCAATGAGGCAGCAGAAAGGACAAAATGAAAACAGACACAGACAAAAAGCCATGTATATCAAGCAATCACACAAAACACTGATAAAGCAATCATCTGTTCCATTTGGGTATGAGACAATGGGTGTGGCCTCTGTCACCATGGCACACAGCCTCTGGTAAAACCAAGTACTGCTTATCAGATAGGAGCTTCTATTTCAGCTTCTAAATTGAGCAACTCATTAGCATTTCTTGAATCTAACAGATTGGCAGCCCAACATAACAACGTTGTGCACAACAACCGCGAGCAATGCATAAAACCAAGCCGACTGCAGTCTCAGACAGTTAAACCGCAAATTCAGTGAGATCACAAGATGACACAGATTACGTTTGTCACTTTGCAAGAACTTACAACATGTGTGATTCTTCTTAATAAGAAACATGTATCACTTCTAAAATCTCTCCTACAACACGACTAGCACATTTCTGTGTCGAGTTGCATGATAAGACATCACTAAGTGCCAGCACGAGTTCTTAGACTCTTTACACCAAAAACCATCTCTTCAGCATAAGAGGCTGCCTGCTACATTTGCCGTACAAACACACCAAAAACAAACAAAAAAGGCCATTTAGATAAGAAACGGATGAATTCATGAGGCGATATCTCTACAACACCAAATCACCAGTGCAACACAATGCAACAGACATTTTCACTTGTTCTCTTACAGCTGCAATCGTCTCGCCAAATATGAAGTTTTCTATAAAACAATGGGAATGGGATGGGACAGCTCCGACATTTGGACCCAATCGGCCAAATTGTCACTCAAAAAGCTACATCAACTATCGCTGACAACGGGCAAATCGAAGGTGCTGGTGTCTTTAGCCACTTTTTGTTGGTCTGCGTGTGCCACGTGTCAGCAGCAGTGCACCAGCTGCTCCACACTAGTCTGTGACCTAACCACAGACTGTGGTTTAAATGAGATGGCACGAATGAAAAGTTCCTCCTCTGATGCTGCTTTGTCCTCCTCTCTGTGTCATCGGGACGCTTTTATTTAGTCAGAGTCAACTCTAGTAACATTCTCATCGTTAGATCCACTCCTCACGTGAAAAGGTACACGCAGAGCAAATAAGAAGAAACTAGTGTGGCGGTAAACGACTGTAAAGATGCTTAACAAGCACAAATAAGATCAAATAAGACCTGAAGTGAAACGACTGAACTGCTGCATCGCTAGTTCTGGGTAATTCAGAAAATCTGAGGCAGGACTCAGATATGCTCGATGGTGGGTGTTACGGATGTTTGTGTGGCTATTTTTGCTGGTGCGACTACCATAGCAACAGTAACCAACCATCACAAAGCAAGGTAGCTGAGCTTCAATTAAAAGTTATCAGCCAAGTTAGCTGCCTGTTAGGAAATGCGTTCATTTAGAACAGGCTGATTAGCCACTTCAGTGATCAACTTCTCCATTTTGATGCTGAACTATAACAGACAGCCACTTTGCTCTTTCTGAATAAATGCATGAGATTTTTTGGCTTAACAGGCAGACTGGAGCATTTGAATAAACATATTTGATTGGCTGATACCTACACTGGCACCTCAAAAACTGGATTTTTCTCAGCTTTAAGTGCAAGCAGCACAAATAAAGTTTCAGTAAATAAAAGCAGCTTAAGCAATCATTTAGTTGGAAAATAAATGCCCAGAAAAGTGCAGTGTGTGCATACTCACGTAGGAAATGTTTCTCCAATAAGGCAATTTCCAAATGACCCTTGACTTCGTTGAGCCGCTCTGACTCTGACCTCTGGAAGTCCTGTATGGCTGCAGCCATAGTGGGAGACCCCGAACCAGCCTGTGCACACAGACACACACATTCATTCATGCATACATACACAGGCACGCAGGCAAACACAAACAAAAACAGAGAAACAACAAAGAAAATCAGATTTGAATTCTTATTTCCATGCACGCGACACAAAATCCACACGAGAGCACAAGCAGGGAGATCCCATATGATCGAATACACACAGATTAGCTTGGTGCAGTGACTCACACCAATGTTTCCTCTCCTGGTTCGAGTCCAGCAGGAGCGAGATAGCAGGAGGAAGGCGAAAAAGAGGAGAACCCCCCCACCTCTTCTGACTACAGCAACACTGATGACTCAAACAGCAATGACTGAGGGATACAACCCTGACACACAGGGAGAGTAGGTGGACGAAATGTATGGCAACGACTGAGAGATGATGACTGTGTGTGAGAGAGAGAAGGGAGCGGGATGAGAAGGGTAAGGAAAAAAAGGGGAGAGCGGGTGATGAAGGAGGAGGACAGGATGAGAGAGACGGCTGTGCTAGTGCATGATGAGCACTGCAGGTTGAGCATCGCTGCTCGACTATAGCGGGGGTCCTTTAAGAGACTCTCGCCACACAACAGACGCATACACTAACGCACACACACTGCAGCAGCTTCTCCCTGACAGCAACCGGTGAGGCTTGCATGTGCCTGCATAGACAGACTGCAACATCTCAAGCAAGGGAGACAGAGGACGCAGTAGCACAAAACTGATGGTGACCTAAAAAAAAAAGTGCTTTGGGAGAGAGCCAAAGTCTAACGACACCGAAGGCTGGTGAGACAGCGACGCCGCGATGGATAGCGCGTCCCTGAATACAGAAGCACTTCAAAGAAAACAAATGAGAGGCTCTCCTGGAAGTGTGTCACGAAGAAGAAGAGGGATGTTGAGTGAAAGAGAAGTAAATGAAGACAGCAGGATGAAAGAGAGCCAAAAAAGAGGCATGAAAGAGAAAGATGAGGAGGAAATGTGAGGAGAGGACAGAGGGGCAAACAGATGTTTTTTTGCTGCATTGCGAGCAACGATTCTCTTTAGTTTGGATTTTGGCGGCTTTGTTTTATGTCCTACGAGGACGCATCACTTATACACGCCTCTGATGCTTAAAGCAGGCGTCCGCTCACACTCATAATGTCCTGGTTATCAAAAGTAGGTCAAACGCTGACGTCACCCTGGACAAATATCGGCTAATTAATTATTGTGTTCCCCCTCTCTCCTTTTAATGAGCATGTGATGCGAGTTTAGGAAACCCTCCGTTTGGGAAAAAAAGAGAAACTCTCAATCTCTTCTGAGAATGCACGCTGAGAAAACTGAACAGATATAACTGTGACAAGTATGCAAATCACAGGAAACACCTCCATCTAATGAAATTCTCCAAGCAACAAGGTTGCTATATAAAGATCAACTTGTACTTTGCATCACACCCACTCAGCCTTCAACCATTTATCTGCAACCTCAGCAAAAGACTGCATAAGGTCACGCCCTGGAATCTATTTGAAATGCAATATTAATCCAGTCTGTCTGGTATAAAACAGAAGCTAAGAGATGTTGTTGAACTCATTTACTCCACCCAGATTTTTAATTTTAAATCCAACTGTTGAGTGATTTCTGCTATGAATAGTGATCAGCTTCAACTGACTAAAATTGAATTGAATTTTTCTTATTGCTGCTTAGTCATCACACCTTAGCCAGTCACGTCCGCCGGCCCTGCCTGAGCCCGGTTCTGCCAGAGGTTTCTTCCTGTTAAAAGGGAGTTTTTCCTTCCCACTGTCCTTTACTCATTGTTCTAATTTTGTGGGTTTTTGCAGTATTACTGTAGGATTCTTACCTTACAATATAAAGCACCTTCATAAACCTCTGAGTTTTAAAAATGTGCTGCCATTGTGCACTCCTGCAAGATTCAAGAAACTGGTTTCTTCGCGTCTCCATGATTTGCACCTTTTTTGTCTGTGACTGGATAACTGTGTGGGTGATCTGAGTCAAGGAGCAGATTTAACCCACTTCATCCAGGAGCTCTTTAGCTCTTCACAGACGGTCCTGTTTATTGAGCCACAACTCTCAGTAGTTTCTGCACCTCTCTGCTTCACATTAGCCATTTCTCACTTCACTTATTTTACAGGCTTCATGATTATACCGGCCCCCTCCATCCACAAACACCAGGATATAAATATGTAATTGTTCTGATCACAGTATTTTTAATTTTTTTTAAGAAAGTGAGGTGTAGAAAAATGGGGGGGGGAGACTAACAGTAGTCAGCTCCTAAAAAGTATACATAATAATAATAATAATAATAATAGTAATAATGATGATGTTTTTGGGGAGTATTCAGCTGCTTTTACTTGTTTAAAGCCTGGAAAGAGATGATGCTGCCAGCTGTTGGCTAGAAGCCCAACATGAATTGACAGCTGCTTCAAAATCCTGCAAAAACTGATACCTCTCAATCACTTCCTCAATATCTCTTTCAGCCCTTCCTGTTCGAAGGCCGGCTTTTAAAAATCGATATATAACTCGATCCATTTTCTTTTAGTGATACCTGCTGTACAGACTTTATGCCTGCTCGTGACTAGAAGTTGGGTTTGTTGCCAACCTTAAAGAGAAAAACTTGAAAGTCTAAATCAAGTCAGGTTAAAATGTCAAGTTATGACTGACTTACTCTGCTAAACTCTGCCGATGCAAACACTTCCTGTCTGACAGCACCTCCGTTTCCATTTTCTTCTAGCCTCTAGGAGAATATCATCAGAACAAGACAAATGCAGAGATGTCCTGGTTAGCAACAGCTTTCTTGTACAGAGGAGAGATTCGACCAGCTGCTAAGTGCTCTCCTACACTGTGAGGCAGGCTACTCTTAGCGCTTTAATGTAGGGGCTGGGCTCCTGCGCTGGAGTCCTCAGGTAACGAGACAAGTCGCCCTGAAAATGTCCAGTCCTCCCCGATTCAGAGTCATTTGAGAAGAGAGCAGCTCCTGGGATCTCACGTGCCGACTTCACTCTACTCCTGATTTTTAACTCTCTCAGGAGGCTAGAAGAGAGCCTCGCAGATGAAGGTGATAATAAGAGAGGAAGACTTCAAAGCTTTGCTCTGCTTCTGAGCACATCAATAGAGACCTTCTTTGTGTCTGACAGAGCAGCGGTCAAGCGGGCCGCTGGAGGTACTTTTTGATCTGTCAATTCTAATGAAAAACAATTAACAAATGTATTTGGGCAGCAGCAAAAAAAAACAAAAAAAAAACACAATAGACAATAGCAGGCACATGCAAGTATAGCAGCACTTGTTAACGAACATGCAGCTGCAAAGATAGCCACACAAGTATTATTTGTGCCTCTTCTCACTTTCACTTTTGTTTTTCTACCAGTGAAACTACCCACCCTCCCCCCTTCCCAAGCAGATTTGCTGTTAACCATGTGATTTCTAAAAAATGGCTCAGGTATCTGAGGTGTTTCTTGAAAAGTCACTTTAAAATCCAATAAAACTGATTAAAAATATACAACTTAGAAGGTATACTAAAAAAAGACACCGCTTGCCACAGCAACATCTTAAAGGGTGCTCACAGCTCCTCATACATGACAAATTTAAACCCACTCGGTTGTATTCTGTAGTGTTTACAAAGTATATAAATCAGGTTTGGCTACTGTTGACATTTCAAAAGGATGACTGTAACCCAGAGCTCAACTCTTTTGGATTTTTCTGCCTTTACAAAACTGATCTTTGGACCTTAATATGAAAAACAGAGAGAAATAAGAGTCTTGAGTTTAAATCCTGATGGTATCATTACAGGCTCAAGTACTCATGTCTAGTGAGTACATGCTTTGGCATTGAATGGCAGGTTCGAAGCTGTTCAGCGCTAACAGCTGGTCAAGTATTTTAAATGCATGACAATATGTAAAACTTAAAAGGAACAAATGCATCTAATTAAAATGCACACATGCAGCTGGAGGAAATGGAGACATTTGAATATATTGATGTCTACAAATGGAGATCCAATCAGCTGACACTTAGCTGCTCGGATGGTCCCGCGTCTAAATTTAAACTTGCGAGACATTTTCTCCAGGACACATTTGCCCTCTTTGTCAAACCTGCTCCTTCTATTTTGTCCTAAAACTACCCACAAAACTCATTTTTCTTCATTGGCCTCTGACACCGAGTTGCACACTGTGTCTCCTGTGCCTTTTTCAACTACAACTGTACACTTTTAGCACCTGCTAGCATGTACTTTACTTATTTCAAATCTATTCACTTGTTTATTTTATCGACTGTGCCTTTTTTCAGCACTTTGGTCATTTAATGTGCTTAATAAATACATTTATAATTAGATTTTTACATTATTCCTATTGGGTACTTTTAGTATTTTAAGGCAGTACAATTGATTCAATTTGTAGAGCTCGTTTTAATTCATGGGGTGACTTGTTATAGTCAGTCCTTTTTAGGTGATTAATGCTCCGCATGGCTGGCGGCAGAAGCAATGCTTCATTAGTTTGGTTATTTCTTTATAACCACAATATCCTGCTTCAGAATGAGAGAAAACGTGCTACGTAATGGCAGGAATACATAATTCAGGTCTAGTTTTTCACATTTGAATATTAACATTACATTTTGGTCATTGCCTTGGCTGAAAGAGACCATTACAATAGATAATGGCTACACTGAAAGTCCAACATTTGCGGTGATCAAGCTGCCTGATCCAGCAGGTAAAGTGAGGCCGGTGGGGTCGCACGCGCTCGTCTGCCCAATGACATCCTGTCTATTTAATATGGATGACACAAGCTAGTTTGTCAAGAAGTATCGGTGTATATATTCAGCAACCCAAGGGCACGCTCTTTTTAAACAGATGAGGCAATGAAATTAGGTTTCCACTTAGGCCATATGACCCAATCCTGAAGGGTAAAAAGCACACATCAGTGGTGCCACCAGGGTGGGCTCCAGTGTGACAATAAGGACCTCTTAAGGGTACTGTGGACTAAAGGTGAGATATCCACCATGCCGTTTAGGCTATAAGATACACAAGGGAATGTGGGAGAAAGTGCATGCCTCATGTGTGCATCCCAGCAGGGATGAGAGCAAGCTTGGTCTATTTTAGGGCTTCAGAGTGTGAGTCATCAGTGCTGTAATGTGGGTGATGCCTTCTCAGTGGGCTGATATGCACACAGGCAAACACCAGAGCAAAGACAGAAAAATTATATCCTAGCTCACAGGTGCACATGTGAAAACAAACACATGAAAATACAGACACGTTGCACATGCCTATAAAGTATGCTCAAAAGGGAATTCACGGCTAGATCACTCATTTGATGCGTGCAAGTTTGTGCAGGAAAACTCAAAGAAAGGCCTCATGAGCAACAGTTACCTAAAGTCTCTCTCTGAACAGAGACACAGAAGAAGACAGAAAAAAAAAAAACAATGAAAGGGGACAGAGATCTCCTGAGCATTTATTCAGGAAATGATACAATCAAGTGACTAATCTGGTGCATTTAATTATCTATCATTGCACGGCAATGACGACAATCCTGCCGTTTTTAGTCACCACTGAGGGCAGAAGAAAGCTTCAGATTTCAGAACAGCATCCAGCGTGGGGGGAAGAAATATCAGAAAACATGGTGTTTTTTATTTTGTCACAAAGTTTAGTCTTCTTACAGTTTCCTCTGGGTCTTGTCCATGCCCTCCCCTCTAGACATCTTGGAGTCCAATCTTCTGAGGCCAACTTCCTGTCCTCTCGCCTCCTCCATCACTTTCCCCGCTTAAACCATTTTTCATTCTCTACTTCTCACAAATGCTTCCAGTATTTAGGCTCTTGACTCATGCTGATGGCTATCTATATCTTATGTCCACTATTAGAAAAACCTCACTGCTGCCATCTCCTCCATTTTTCTTTTCATGATGAGCCCTCCCTTTTTTGTTCCTCTTCAGATAAGCAGAAAGAAGGGGACTTTTAAAAAGAGCAACATGGTTTTGTTTTTCAGCTGCAGCGCTCCTTAAACTGGAGAAGAAATTCAAACCAGCATGATAAAGGTAAAGCAAAATCCCCTGCTTGTCTCCCCCCTTTTTTCTGTTGAAGAAACACCAACTTCAGTGATTTAGCATCACACCCTTTTTAGAAGGACTAATGGATGAGTCACAAAACAACCCCCAAAAAACAAAAAAAAACAAAACCCTAAATCCTCCCATGTGTGTTTACCTTTCCATCACAGGACAAAAAAACCAAACAAACACAAAAGAAGAAAACAAAATGATGAGCACTCACGGGTTCTCGCAGGACGTCCTCTGTGTCACGCAGAGCTGCTCTCGGCTTCAGCTGCATGTCGTCGCTACATTCGTTGTCGGAGGCAGGTGGCGACTCGGCCAGATCCGGGAATTCGTCTCTCGTCCTGGGGCCTCGGAAGCGGATCTTGTCCAGGCGCTTTAGCATGGTCAACACCGCACACCTGGGCTTTACCTTAACATGGCGGACGGCAACCCTGCGGGCGCAAAATACACGGGCTGCTGAACAGGCAGTAAAGGACGAGTCATTAGCGCTGATCGGAAAACAATGTCTTTACTCCCCTGTTGTTTACAAAACTCACAGACCCACTGCAGTTCATGTAAACATGCTTTTCTTCATCGTTATATACAGATTATTGTTTACCGAATAGTTTGGTTTATATTTTACTGAATTAATTTGATGCACATACAGAGGAAGAGATTCAATTATTAGTTAAAAAATATTCACTGATTGTAACATAACCTTAATCTTAAATCTAAGAAATGTAACGTGTCACGCTTCTCTTCCTGTAAGGCTTTGCTTGATCCATTTTCTCACATACCAACACATACTACAGTCTTGGACTGCATGTTCAGGCTCCAAATTTGCCAGTGTTTGGATTTTCCTCCTCTTTTTAGTCTACACAGGAATATGGGGCCACCGTATCCTGTCACTCCTCCAGCAAACAGCAGATTTAATTCACATCAATAGCTGGAAAGGTGGTGCTGGTCGAGAGGGACTGTGGGAGGCTGTTAAAGGCTTAATGGTTGCGTTTTCGTGTCAAGGGTTGACATCTAATGAAGACAAGTGGGGGCTGTTTGAGTCATCATCCACTGCAGTAAACTTGACCCTTATGAAAGTAACGAAATACAGACAGGATTTACAAAGTCATCTACCAGCAATGTGCGAAACAGGTCATGATAGTTTAACAGGAACCAGCTTCAAAGCACAACAGGTGCTAAACTGTTTCTGGCAAACACATCACAGTGCTGTCAAGGCTGCTGTTTCACATCAATAGTGCCATCCAGAAGTATGTGATCAGGACTCATCGTTTCTAAACTGGTCCGTGTATGAAATGACTAATAGACAGAAAATAGAAATATTAATAAAAATATAAAATGTTGTGTTATTGTAGTGTTTTGATCTCAATTAGCAAAACCAACACATTTCTTTCAGCTTTATGTTGTTTCTAGCTTCCTGTTCCTTTATGGCGCGTGACAGAGAAGCGCTAACTAAAGGTGATTTGACCAACTGTAGCGAGCACAGTCCGGCAGATCGCGAATTCTTGAGACCAGTGCCGACACAGGCGTTTAAGGAATGCACGAATATAAATGTCACTGAAAAGAACGAATCGTGGGTTCATTTTTATTCGTTTTCCAGCAATGCATTTCACAATCTAACTGGCCACTTCAGATGAACACGTTACTTGGCTACATGTGCTGCAATATTATCAACTGACTGTTATCCTGGCCAGGCTCTAGCTGTGACTCACTGCAACTATCACGCACTCAGTGTTTCTTCCAGAAAAAGCTGTTTGGCCTGCTGGCTGCGAACAAGGATCTAGCCTACCGCAGCCTAACAAGTGAATGTAAGGGACAGATATCAAAACGAATGGTAAAAGGTAAAAAATGGTGCAAAGATTGGGATAGTATAACTTTGGACTTGGACAAACTTTAGCCCACTGTAGCTCCGCATTGTTAACTAGTGTAAGCAACAGCATGTGTCTAATTTAAATCCTAACAGGACAACAGAAACATGACAACACTATGGATGGGTACCACACTCTGTACTATCAACGAGTTATGTTGGTACTAACGAGTACTGATTCACACTAAAATAATCAGTACACCTACTCAAAAACAAAATGTCAAAAGCTGAAGAGTGGACTGTATCCAATAGGCTGAAAGCTAAATTAGGACCTGCAGCTAACTTTAGCACATCTGTTGCTGACTTATAAAAAAATGAAACCTATGGATGATGATGACACGTTTAGTGAGACACATGGAGACATGTGGGCAATCCTGGCTCAAGAGTTGGCAGTTTGTCTTATAATCAGAAGGTTGCCGGTTCGAGCCCCGGCTCCGACAGTCTCGGTCGTTGTGTCCTTGGGCAAGACACTTCACCCGTTGCCTACTGGTGGTGGTCAGAGGGCCCGGTGGCGCCAGTGTCCGCCAGCCTCGCCTCTGTCATTGCGCCCCAGGGTGGCTGTGGCTACAATGTAGCTGCCATCACCAGTGTGTGAATGGGTGGATGACTGGATGTGTAAAGCGCTTTGGGGTCCTTAGGGACTAGTAAAGCACTATACAAATACAGGCTATTTACCATTTACCTCAACAGCTTCAATTACTCCTGTAATCAAGTAGACAGCTGGATCAACTGTCCTTTAACAAACAGGATTTTTTTTATGGCTACACTAACATTTCCTATCAGCACGGTAAACAACCTTATGATTGCCTACAATCCAGTCAGACCTCTCAGGTCATCAGGTTCAGATCTTTAACTATACCCAGAATCATATCCAAGTTTGCTGAAGGTGCTTTCAGTTAATGTGGTCCTGTTCTCTGGAACAACCAACCTGCTCACTCGAGATCAATTACATCTGTGTTCGCATTCAAAAACAGACTCAAAACCACACAGGCCTACAATTAATAAGTTTTGCTGTTTTGTTTTATTCCGTTTTGCTGTTTTCACTGCCTTAAAGCAACGTAAACCTACGCAGTTTTTTAAAGTTTCTTCATTTTCTATGTTAAGCACATTTTGTTTTCATCTAATAAAATCTGTTATATAAATAAAACTGTTATAGTTACGAGATAATGAAAGGTATGAAAGTATGTAACCACAACCACTAACAGTCTAACATTAACATTGTGGCGTGCACAAACTGTGTCAGTTAACATCAAAGACACGATCAGACAGCTTCATTCTGTCGCTCTCACCCAAAGCTTTTAGTGCACCTGCTCTGCAACGTCTCAATATGCTCAGCTCTTCACCTGCATCTTATCAATATTAATTAAGTAAACTGATATATTTGGATTTATTGATTATTATATTACATTTTAGTTGTTCTTTTTGGCAGACACCTGAAGCTAAGCTATCGTTATCATATTAGAGCTAGAAAAAAAAAGAAATAAACACCGGTGCATCCCTAAGGAAAGCCTCTTAAAAATAAATATTTAAAAAGAAAAAAAAATCCCTTATTGTCGGTGGAAACCCCGATCAGTTTTTGCAGCTGAGCACAGACCCCCAGAATATATAATAAACATGGCTGTGATAGACTAGTCCAACTTTCTTACTCCTTTTATAAGAGCTCAGGAGAGGCAGCCTTAGCTACCAACCTGCTTTTCTTATTAACTCCCCATTTGTTTGTTACGCCTAAAGATTGAATCACTTCTGTCTTATTGCAAATACTGTAAAAACTCTTATTTCATCAATCCTCAGCAGCCGATCCCTGCACAAGCAACAAATTGATCAGACCTGCCATTATGAAGAACATTCAAAGGCCTTTAAACAGCGTGTTAGGAATTATAATTTGCTACAGTGGGTAACTCCTCTGAGCCCGCATAAAGGGGACTCGTTTGAAGCTCATTAGATTGAAGCACAAACTTCATAAAAGTCTAAACACTTCAGTGGAGAGCCGCACTAACAGACTAGACTACACATCACTCCTCGTGTCTAAGAGGAAATAAGACAAGGCAAAGACGTAATCAAACAAATGACAATTAGACTGGCACTGAGGCAGCAAGTCTAGCAGTGAATTAAAGACAAGAAACAGGCCACATGGGCACATGTCAGTGGAAATTACAAACGTGACTGGTGGGTTTATCCCCGCGCCCCTCCAAGGGGTGAATGGAAACCTGCTGAGTGGCAGGTTAATAAACACTTCCCTCCACTTGCCTAGACACCTGTCACGCTAGAATCTGTTCTCGCAGTAACCACCCAAATCCACTCACAGCATGCTCGGTGGATCAGCTCAGACGGTCCCTATAGTCAGCTCAACCAGGCTGTTGATTACCTATAATACAACACAATCAATAGTGCCTGCTGGAAAAGAAAATAGAGGCACATTTGGATACAACCCCAGAAACTGACATTTTCAGTCAGAAAAATGTCAGCGAATGACGCAGCATTCAGTCTCAAGGCAAACTCCTATTCAAGCGCACATTGCGTGTTCCCATGCTATTCTTTGCCTCCTTTCACCGGAGTGTTCTTCAGGCTACCTCCTGTTTACTTATTTCCTTTTTAAAAGGTTCTCTTTCTCTGGTCCAGGAGCAGCCTCAACCACAGCAGCTTAAATAGGAGGATAAAAAGATGAAAAGAGAGGACAGAAGGAGGAGGAGGAAGAAGTGGAGGAGGAGGAGGAAGGGGCTTTAGCTCAAGGTCTGATCGCTGCGACTGTTACTGTGGGTATACACACAAACAGCCCTCATGAGTCATTTGCTCGGCTATGTACAAACACAAAGACACCTCGGCCCACCTTTACCTAATCATAAGTCACCGTGAACACACCAGCCAGGGGAGAGAGCCTGGTGCTGTCATAAAACCAAACAACAGAGCAGCAGAGAGATGCGCAAACACACATATGCACATAAAACAAAATTACAATGGCTGAAATGGTTTATTATTGTATGCCTTAGTTAAGGGTGAGGAGCTTTACAAGCCTGGTGTATTAAGGCATAATACACTTTGTGTGTGTGTATACATGTCTGTGTCTTCTTGGGATATCGCCTGCTAATGACCTTAATAGCCTGAAGTTACTCGTGGTCATGTGGGTCACGCTCGCTACAACAGCCAGACATGGTCATGCTTTTGCAGGCAGTCTTATGCCCTTTGGTCGACTTACTCAAGAGTTATTTCTGCAACTTGTGGTTTCCCATGGAGGTGAAACTAAAACTAAAACTGACATTTTACACATCTCAAAAGCACTCAGTTAAGTTTTATTTATATAGCACCAAATCACAACGACAACAGGAGTCTCCAGGGGCTTAATGCTGTAAGGTAAAGACCTTACAATAATACAGAGAAAACTCCAATAACCAGACAAACCCCTAGCAAGCACTTGGCGACAGTGGGAAAGACAAACTCCCTTTTAAACAGGAAGAAACCTCCACCAGAATCAAGCTTAGGGAGGGGCAGCCATCTGCGACCAATTGGGGGTTAGGGGAAGGAGGCGAGAGCAGAGGCCTCCTGCCTACGATAGCCGGAAAACTCCGACAATCCATCAAGCGGTGCAGCTTCGTAGCTTAGCAAAGTCGTACCAAAACATTTGACAGATTTTCGAGCGCCGTGTACATATAATCATTTCGAGGTCAATAAACACAACCAGAATTCCTACATAAGGCACAC
>NW_024582375.1:3557486-3566068 GCF_018398535.1 Haplochromis burtoni
ATCTGCATAACAATGAATGTGCTATTCCTTTTAATATTAATCAAAACACCAACTTGTGATCAAAACATTCGAGGCACAAGCTGTGAAATATTTTTGTTTCAGTGAATTAAAACTAATAATACTTAGTATTTACTTTAGCCTTAATATTAACCCTCGGAGGGTTAAGGAAGGGTCAGGGCTAAGTGAGCAGTACTAATAGAAATGAATAGAATTATTCACTGTAAACAAAGGAAGTGTTTATTAGTAAACTGCAGATGGCGCTGTTGGATGAAAAGATAAATGATACAATATAGCAATGTAGCCAAATATATTTGTTGTCCACATACCTGGGCAGCCCGCCAAAGTAAAGTCTATGCATGGTGAAACAGCACTGCCTCCCTCTGAAAATTTTACAAACACTCACAGGCCACTTCATTAAATACACCTGTTCAACTGCTTGTTATCCCAAATATCCAATCAGCCAATCATGTGCCAGCAACTAAGTGCACTGAAACCTGCAGACACGTAACTTAAAGTTACGCCAGAAATTATGCTGACAAGAATCTGCCACAGACAGATCTGGCGAAGCACTCAAAAGCACATTTCCAGTAGCTGCTGCTACACAAAGTGTCGTCAAGACCGCACTCTGACAAGACGACGCACACACATTCACAAGGTGAAAACCGTAACTTATACACTTTTGCAGTAACAAAATCCCCAATAAAAGTGCAAACTAATCACATTATTGCTCTGGATTATTAACAGCTTCATAGACGTGCTCATAAAATCCTGCAAAGCAACTAGCTGAGGAGCCCTATGAAATCAACATAATGCACTCATCAGGAGGCATAGTAACCTCTTAAGTTAAACATTTGTCTTTGTAGCCATGATAACGCATTATCATGAGAGACACTCATTACATGGTTTTATGTCTAAACATCATGAAATGGTTCTTACTTTAATTTCAGTCATAACTATATTACTGGTGTCCATCAACCATACATAAAAGGGTGCCCAATAAAGCTTGAGCGCTTACACACGAGGGCCACTGTCTGTATATTTTCTGGGACATTAGCAGTCAGGTCTGATAATAAAGGCTTGTTTAAAAAGAAAACAAAGACCTGCCACAGTGCGGTGTTTCCATTTCGGTGACTGATGCTTTAGAACTAGCTTCCCGTTACAGGTGCCTTCACTGAACGTGGTGTATAAACCCATGTAGGGACATCCTGCTTTCATCGTCGTCATCCTCCTCATCATCCGTGGTGCTTAGTTTCTGTAGAAACATGGCTGAATAAAGCAAGACACTCACCCGTGGAGCTATTCTCAACTTGTATGAGTTTCATAAGACACTCAGAGACAGGGAGGGAGGGACATGACCTTTAAATAACTCATCTACAGGCAACAGCCAGAATGTTCCAATGGGCAGCTGCAACTTTTGTTCACTTTCCTGCATTAATAATCAGGTGAAGGGCGACAGATGGTCAGAAGAGGCGAACAGCGTCAGGCTGCTGACAAGCAGAATAATAACTAAAACAAACAATGGCACTGTAACAGCGCAGAGATATCGCAAGTTTCCATATCAGCATATAGGCATCACGCCTCTGATTAAAGACAAAATCTATCTCCATACATATCGTCACTGTGAATGCTTCTATTGAGCCCAGCCTTTTTATTTGATGTCAACCCTCGGGAGGGAGCAGGAAGGCAGGAGGAGAGCGCAGATATAATGAACTTTAACAAGACCTATTAGACACATCCGGCTCTGTTTATAGTTGAAAGCAAAACAAAGGTTTCAAGCACAAGCACAGCCCCCAGCGAACAAATACTGACAGAAGAATAATGGTGGGGACAAGGATACGCCAGCTTTTATCTAACCCACTAATGCAACCCTTTAGGCAAAGTGGGGTTTTTGCTCAACGAAAATAAAAAGGCAGGCTTTTTTTCCCCCCTAACATCATGTCAAGGGTTATTGTTTGGGCAGTGCAGCATCTGAATGCTGCCACTCAGGGTCATGCATGCCGTGTGATGTACCACTGATATGCAAACTCAAACCCAAAAACAAATGACTCATGAGGAAATACTTCTGTTAATATGAATTCCTGCATTATTGAGCGGGGCTGCTGAAGTGAGGTTTACTCAAACAGTCACGATCAGCACATGATGTAACAGCCAACAGCATGGAAATTACACACTCCTTCCTGCCCTCCAGCCCTCTGGCCATGCAGCATCAGCGCTATTATTTCACCTTGCAGTTACATAATCAAGGATATAAACAATAGATTCTTCCTCAACAACTGGTCACTCTCCTCCATAGGATGTTAAAACGTGATTCTGATCAAATAGTAATCACATTTGAACTCTGTATGGCGACAAAAAAAACTAAAGCCCTGTACCAACTGGTTTAATCAAAAATCCAGTTTGACAGGTCAGAGGTTCCGACTGTAAGTGAACACACCACACGAGCACTTTATCTTTCTGGGGGTGCAACCGAGGTACAAAACACGAAAATATGTAAAATATTACGCTAACATTTGTTTGTTTTTAAGTGCTTTTGAGTGTTTCGGTTGAGACTAGAAGTTGATTTTAAAAATTCACTGTTACACTGGGCCAGGAAATGAGAAGAAGCGTGTTTTTCCTCTCTCTCTCTTTTAAACGGCATCAAAAGCCGTCAGACTCTGGCACAGTTAGGCCAAACTAACTAACACGATACAACAAATGTGTCCGTTATACTTTTATCTGTTAAGGGCGACTAATTTCAAACGGTGGGGGTTGAACTTAGGCCTCGAGTTAGCGGTCTCAGGAAAGAGAAAAAGAAAACCAAAATAATCCGCATTTTGGGTGACCCCGAAGAGACGCTGGGACAGCTTGGGTGTCATAAAATAATACCCCCCATTTTTCTCCCTCCCCTCCAGAACGACAACCATTTATTGTGTTTCACAAATAAAATAAGCGTTTCTTACCCAGCACGTAAATCGTAGCAAAGTTTCATGAACACTGAGATTGCCTTTTAGTCTGCTTTATCCTTCTGTACACCTGCTGCTCAGGACGTCAAATTAGCGCCAGTCTCACGGCGAATGCCGCTCACTCCGTCCATCCATCCCGACGATACATCCGCTAATTTCTGAAAGCCGACTAAATGTCGTCTCCTGCTGAGAGCTGAGCGGTCAGGCAGGCAGACAGTGGGGAAAAAAATACCAGTTGCGTGTCCCCCTCCTTCTCCCTGGAGAGAGCTTTCCTGACCAGCGCCGTTGGCCCGGAGCTTGCAGATACCGGCGCTGCTCCGATCTGTTGTCGATCTACACAGACTGGCAGAGAGAGCAGGGCCGAGGAAATTTCGTCAGTGTGCGGCGCTTCTTTCTTAAAGGGGCCGCCGCCGGGGGCTGACGCTTCACAGCAAAGCTTCACAAACAGGACGCGAGCGGAAACACCGCGACTTCTCCTTACCACCGCCCTGTGGCTGCCTCTCTCACATCCTGATAAATTATAGAACAGGTGGCTAAACAATGGCCTCCTTATAATGCACTTAATCGCTGTAAATCAACCCGCTACTGCAGCAATATCATCTTTTCTATTGAGTCATATATAGGAAATATCTTCAGTGTTATTTTTAATATTTTTTAAAAGTTTATTGTTAGTTTCTCCTGTTAAACTTTCTTCAAATCAACACTAGTAACAATATAATATAAATCCTGTTTTGGCCCTATTCCTTTTTGCCCTGCCTGCCAGCTGATACTATACATTTACTGTAATAACCAAAATGACACTAATAGCAAAGGATAAATTAACAGAAAAAGGAAACACAGGGACAAGAGGAGCCTATAGATTATTTATATGCTTGGAAAATCAAAATTTTCCGGCACAACATCGCATTCTAATTCTGCTGCCAGACGTGACAGGTTTTAAGGGGTGTAAAAGTCACCAATAACAAAAGCTTCCTCCTTTTTCTTTATAAAAAAATCACTTAGCTTCTTCAAACACACTTATAAAGAAATTGCTAGCATATTTACAGACCTGTTTGCCAAGGTCTACCTGATATTTCAAATCTCTATCTGCTCTGCCATGGAATAAACAAACAAACACTGAAACATGGTGGATACTGGATCTAGAAGTTAAAATGAGCTCTCCAGGCTTCTTGGAGTTCTGCTGCTTTTTGGTTTTCTCTCTGTCGAGATGATCCCACACTCCTTCAGTAATGCTGGGGAGGCCAGTCTATGAATAGTTTTCCACTGTGTTGTTTTCTATCTAGGTATGCTTTTAATGCAGTGTGGGTCGTTGTGATGCTGGAAAGTGACACTTTCCAAATGGCATTGCATGGTGGATCAAAATCCCATGGTACTTGTGTTCATCAGCGATGATAAGATCGCCAACACAGCTGGCTTAAATGTCAGCACCAAGCCATGACAGAGCCTCCTTTACAGATGACACTCACTGTTGTACCGCTCTTCTGACCTCCATATTGATAATGATTTGAACCAAAAATGTCATTTGTCAAACTTTTCTGTTTGTTTCCTTTCTTTAAGAATGGCTTTCGGACAGCTATCCACCGAGACCGTTCTAATAAGGCTTCATTTCTTGGGTTCATGACTTTCAGATACTGTTCATCTATTGTAGATACTTTGCTCTGCGTTTGCCTCCTGTGAACCCACAATAAGGTTGATGTCTTAAACGAGTCAATATGTAAAATAAATCTTGAGTACAGCAACTTCAGACACCTTACTTTTGAAAATAGGCACTTTCCATAAATCCTTAAAATACAGTTCAGGATACTAACCTTTGCATAGTCTTTGATGTCAGTCTTTGAGATTCTCCTGGTCTTTTCGAAGTAACAGAATCCCAGAGGGGCCTCTTGTATGAAGTTATCCCACTGTTTGAGCAATTGTGTGATGAAGTGATCTTGAGCTAACAGACCGCTTTGACCATCCTCTTTCCACTGTTTGAGTTCAAATGAGAAAAAAAGAAGAGAGCTTTGAAAGGAGCGAAGAGTGAAACGGATAGAAACTGAGAGAGAAACAGGAGTTAACTGACCTCTGGCCCCTCAGATAAGACCATAGATTACGGGGAAGTAATCACAAGTGCTTTCAATGGCTGCTGTCAGACTACCAATGAGCCCAGTGAGGATCGCAGTAGCTCTGTCTTCACTAGAGTTCTGCCCTGGTTGGCCTGCAGCTTTGCTTGTGTCGTTTTAGCTTCAACACAAGACAAAGAAAGACAGTAGATGTTTAGATTACCTTCACATTTGTGTAGGCAAATGTGTGAGGCACGGGATTTTCCATATGTAGTTCAAGAGTATTTGGTGCAGACTTTACATGAAAGGGTATACTTAGAGTTTGAGTTGTCTAGAGCTTTCTGTAGTATTCTGCATCACTAATCAGATTATATGAAATAAAGCCTAATTAGCAAGACAAGCCTACTGATTAAAATACAGCTTTGCACCACTTATCCGTATGCTATGTAAAATTTTAGATTGCTATTTGAACAAATAATTACTTTTATGGAAGCAGCAACCTACATCGTTTGAGGGGCGCGCGGCGGGGGGGGTATGGAAGTGCCTAAAGGTGTAGTTCTTCAAATGGCCACTAGGGGTGGCTCCAAAAGTGGGTCAATCCTAATGTACTCCAATTTTAAAATGACAATCTTTGGGGCTGAAACAAACATTTTTACAGCCAGGTACAGATTTATTCTCTGCAGAGTCATTCATTTAATTACTTTAGATTTTGTGCATTGGATAGGGTTTGTGGCCAGGTGCTTTTTGTCTTCTTTGCCTTTTGATTGTACTAGCCGGAGTGAGCTGTTCGATTCCTTTAGTAAGTAAAGCGTGTCTTTTTTGCTAACCTAAGTTAGCATGTAATATCAAAGTGAATTATGAATGCACCTTGTTAACCTTGCTAGCCCAGGTCTACACTTTTAAATGAGATATCAGAAATGAACTGTTGATGTCGCCATGTAATTTGGTAATTAGCAGTGGTGCATTCAAAGTTATCACAAGTTAACAGTAATACATACTGGAATATCACAGTAGATTATCACTACAGGACAATTTCTTGGATCCACATAATGCTTCACCTGTTTTAGAAGTATTGTATTCCAACATGTTGGTTGTTCTGAGCACAGTAACCTACATATGATGTTTTGTTAAGTACTTTGGACATTGTATGTAGGCATCGTCTAAGAAGGACATTCCCTGGGCTCATCGGACAGAACACATGACAGCACATGGACACAAGGAGAATGTTTGACAAGGAGTGATATGTTATCGATTTCAGGTCAGCGTGACTTACCTCAAAGTAGTAGACAGACAACTGAAAAGTGTGGGATAGCTCAAGATCATATAAGCTAACTCTGTCACCTTTAAAAAAAGAAAAGTTTTAAATTTGAATTTAAAAGTACAGGGACTGTCTGTCTCCTGAATCCAAAGTGGGAGCTGGCTCCACAGGAGAGGAGCCTGATAGCTGAAGTCTGCCTCTTAAGACTACCTCTTAAGGAAACACAAGCAGGAGTGACTGGAGATTTGTATTCAGGGAGTAAGATTTAGAATTTGCTTAACTGCACCACCCTGGATCAAATACTTGGACAGTCAGATAATCCGGTGTTAAGTGATGACGTGACGAATCCTACTTCCGGGCCTAAAGTAGTCTGCGTTTAATATGGCTTTTGTGTTGTTAACATGTTTAATGTTATGTATTTTCTTCTATTTAATCTCAAAAAGCTCCTAAAACAGTCAGTGATCACTGTTGACCTCCCTCGGCTTTTATTACCGCTAATCATTTATTTAAGCTCAGTTTTTAAAACCTTAGGATGTAACTACAGCCCAGCCCATGCAGCAGTATATGAATGACTAACCTCGTATTGTGGATGGATTATCTCAGTTGTTCTCCTGGCTGAAGTTTGGTCCTTTTACAGCATCCTGCCATGCGATTACATTTGTTCCTGACCACCGAGAACACTCACGTTAACTTTTATCGAGTGGAAAAAAAGTTAGCTTGTTTATATTATGCTAACATAGCTGTGTCGCTAGCGGTCACGTAGCACATCATTATATACCAGCTAGCCAAACTTCAGTAACCCTACAAACGTCACTGCTGTTTAGTTTTCTGTCTTCATTTATGTTGGAAGTGATAACAGAGCTGTACGTTTTAATTTGTTTCCAAAACCCCGCAGTCAGGACATGCTATATTGTATTTAGATAGAAGCTAGCGAGCTAACTCCCTGCTAACTTCTAACTCCGTTAAATGTCATAAATTCCGTTTTCATGGATGCCTGGATGTTAAACTCAATTGTTACACCTGGTAGAGCAGAACGCTGATCATTTTATTAAAGATGAAAGACTTTAGACAGTTTTTCAACTCTCAGTAATGCCATAGTGATCGTTTGATATATGGACCTGCAGCGGAGTTTAGGCCCAGACACGGCTAGTGACGTCAGACTTAACGACCGGATAAGGAAACCCATTAAAACCAGCCTCAAAGTAATTAATGCACATTTTTAATGTTCATGTCTTCATGTTAGAGTATATTAGGGTTCATGGACACATAAACTTTCTCCAAACTTCCTCACAGTAGTACTGGAGACCAAGGTAATGCCATCCTGTCATCAACATATTGTTAGAAACAATGTTGCTTATGGTTGTTGTTGTTTTTTAAGTTATTTAGTTCTTAATTTTATTTAATATTTTGTTTTGAGTTTTTTTGGAGCGGGCATAATCATCTTAGACGGATCTATAGCTGGATATCATCTGCATAGCTTACAGTTTTCTAATAGTACTGCCCCTTAGGGAGCATGCATAGAGTACATAAAAAGACGTGACTTAAACCAGCTTGGTGCTGTTCCTTTTATTCCAATATTGAATTACAGTCTCTACAGCAGAATGTTGCGATCAAATGTGCACCAAGAGCATAGTACTAATACCTTTTCTCAAGCTAGGTTAAAGTATGGTAGATGTTTTTAACATGCAACTATACTATTGCGGGAATATTTGATTCAATATTACATCAATCACAAATTCCTTGTAATCTCTATTACATCATCCTCTTGAAGGCCAAATTGAGCCACCTAAACCAGTGTGCCCTCTCTATGTCTATGCTTTAGTCCTCTTGTCTTTTGCAGGTTATTTCAGCAGCGGCTGCTTTGTCATGACCTTGCAAAATTTGACCTGTAAATACAATGAGCTCCAACGGGATACTGCTCAGGGTTTCAGATTGTGCAGTAACCAAGAGGACTAAAGCTTTTAGATGGGATTCCCCTCAGTCGCGCTTAGAGCGCACGCACAGACGCACGCGCACACACGTACACAACAATGGGCTTGTGATCCTCTTCATATGTCTTCTAGCAAAGCTACCGCTGTTGAGATTTCCCAAATCCTCCCTCTGCGCTCATTTAGAAATCCTGTAATAAACCTCTTAATCCCAAACCAGCATTTTCTAGAGGGTTGCACAACCGAGCGTGTCTTATGCAACTGGCCGAGCATTCTGAGTCAATTATAGAACAGTTGGGAGGAAGGGGAGGACGGATGACGAGACTGCTGATGCAAAACACATTTAGATAAGACGGCTAATTTAATACTAACATGTTGTTCTCCATGGACTTGTTTCAACAAAGAAATAGTA
>NW_024582375.1:3567035-3659464 GCF_018398535.1 Haplochromis burtoni
ACTCTTATTGCCTGTTTATGCCCTGTCCTTATCTTCAACGTCATGCTGCTCTGTTGTATCTTAATTGCCCCTTGGGGATAAATAAAGTCTGATTCTGATTCTGAGAGAGAAGTAAGACAAGAGGGCCAAGATAGGAGAGAGCAGAGAGGAGAGCCGGAAGGGGGGCGCCCGATCTGGCTTCCCACACCTCCCCACGTTTTACATGTGGAGTGCCAAAGTATACAACATGTTCAGAATATTTAAAAATATATTATGATTGTAGAGCCTGTATTATAGTTCAGTCTTTAGCTTACAATATAAAGCGCCTTGAGGTGACTGTCATTGTGGTTTTAGACTATATAAATAAAATTGTGATACAATCATTTTACAGCTAAATAAAGAATGCTTTTATCTAGAATTTTCCGTGTAACCCAATAGGCAGTTTCTAAAACAAACAGGATGAAAAGCGGTGTTTTAAAGGCCCTGAAATGAGCAGTAGCATTGCCACCCATCTGGGGCAAAGGAAGGATATAAAACAAGCTCATCATTTGGTGGCAGCAGTAAACAAACAGCATGTGGCATTTAAACAGCTTGTCCCCATAAGCTACACTAACAATTGTGTATTTTCCAAATCTGTTGGCATCACACATGACCAAAATTGTTACGAAAACTCTCTGAGTGAACAAAACTAACGCAGGAGGCAAGAATAATTTTATATTTCTGGGCAGGTGGCAAGATCACAAACCACCCACAAAGCTGAGATTACACTCACTCGCAGACGTGCATGAGGATATCTGCAGATATGATTAAGTAGTTTTAATGTGATTTCTTTTAAAGATTATCTGGAGTACACTATGAGGACGCCTTGAGTGTACCTACTGCAGCAGATGTGTGGACACACAGTCACAGCCCACTGGAATGTAAGCAGGCGTTTGACGCTAACCACCTCATGCAAGATTTCAAATTTAGACTCTAGCCTAAGTGGACGGACACATTCTCACAGATGAGGAACACATAACACTTGCAGAAGAGAGCTTCAAACCAATCAGGACACATCTGTGATCGGTCAACCACAGCTAAACAAAATAAACCACCACAGCTAAACCACCTCCATTCAGCTGTGGGAGGTGGATCCTTGACTCAAGTCTAAATTGTATCCATATATAGATATTGTCTTATCAGCCAGTGCATGCCTTGAGAATGTTCAACACTGTTGCAGATCCATACTACTCAAAAACAATTAAAGGAAGAGTTTAGCATCAAGTCAAATGAAATGAAATGAAAAACAGGTGTGCTAGAGGGACAATGATGAGACAAACCCCCAAACATGAACGGTTTTACAGGTGGAGGGCAATGACATTTACCCCTCCTCATCTTTTCTCACTGGTTTTTCACTAGTTTTATATTTGGCAACATGAGGCAACACTTGGACAACACATCAGTATGTGCTGTTACCTGAAGGTTTGCTGTGTCTCCCAGCACAGTCTCAAGAGCATGGAGGAGATTCCAGGAGACAGGCAGTTACTCTAGGAGAGCTGGACAGTGCTGTAGAAGGCCCTTAACCTATCAGCAGGACTGGTATCTGCGCTTTTGTACAAGGAGGAACAGCACAAGCACTTCCAGAGCTACAAAATGACCTCCAGCAGGTCACTGGTGCAGACGTCTCTGACCAAACAATCAGAAACAGACTTCATGACATTGGCCTGAGGGCCTGACATCCTTTATTTGTTCCCGTGCTCACTGCACTGTAAGGTCAATTTAGCATTCGCCATAGAATACCTGACCTAAACCCAAAAGAGCACCTCTGGGACATTATGTCTGTTGTCTGTACCTCAGACTATCCAGGAGCTCAGTGATGCCCTGGTGCAGATTTGGGAGGAGATCCTCCAGGATGCCCTCACAATGTCAGGGCATCCTCCATACAAGTTTCTGTTGTGATAAAAGTGATAAAGCAGGCTGTTCTTATGGTCCATGGTGGTTATGGTGGTAAGCGACTCAACTTCCTGTTGAAATGGATTTAAAGTATTAATGAAGGTGGCAAGGTTGCCTCTCCGGTGGTCCTCCTTGGGCTTTTGCACTCTGCGGGGTCTGTGGATACCCTGGCCTGGGTTTCCTCCATGTCTGCTTCATGCTCTTAGGGGCGGGGCTATGGCTCCCCACACCCCTCTAGCAGATCCTACATGATAAACCTTTTGAACTCAAGCACGCTCCTGCACACAGGTGTACACACGAATGCTCACTGACACAAACTATATCTTCCTTGGCTACTACCTTAAAGCATATCGTGCGCTGTCAGTCTTGCATGCTGCTCAATAACATTCAATATTTAGTATTTACTCTCACAGGTATCTAGGTTGTTACTTTGATCTCTGTATCGTATTCTTCTCTTGTTGTTTGTTTTCTTTTTTCTTATTTTAGTAGTGTTGCAAAATCAGTCAATGAGAACCCCATGACTGAACCCCATGACTGAACCCCATGACTGAGAACACTTTTAAAGCATCAGGGATACCGCCCCCTTCATGGCGTCAATTACAGATCAAAGATGTTGATTACAGTAAATGGTACGTCTTAAATGGCTAAAAACAGACACAGAACTTCCTATTTCTATAACACCTTCCATACATGGCAATGAACTTCAAGCCTCGAGGGTCTCTGAGGGCTGATCCTTGACTCCGGCCATCTGTTACCAAGTAAACTACAATGCAGTTAGAAGCTAAATGAATTTCAGGCCTTGGCCTGGCAGGTGTATGGATTCTATGTGTTTGTAAGCGTGTATGCTGCCTTCTATGCTCTAAGTCTCCTACACAATAGATTGTGAAGTCATAGCGCTTCACAAAGCTTGAGACCTTCTTTAATAGACTGAACATCAACTCTGAATGAGCACAAACATGCAACGTGTATAAGATACTTCTGGCTGTACCTGTAATAAAAGGTTAACGTGGTGTCAATAGCTTTAATAAACATCTTTAATGCAATATCAAGGATATATTATTAATGCAATGTTAATAATGCAGGTTATATTCTAGCAGTAAAATAATTTTCTGTATCTCCACAGTAGGTGATCCAACGGATTTTCTCAGTGTCTTCTCTTACTGCCCCCCTTTCTTTCTTTCTTTCTTTCTTTCTTTCTTTCTTTCTTTCTTTCTTTCTTTCTTTCTTTCTTTCTGTCTAGTTGTCTGTCCAATTTGTAATAAATAAAATAAATAAATGAACAATAATAATACAGATCAATCAAGTGGACCACTTGAAAAAATAAATCCATTGGGCATCTTTCCTGCCCTTCAGACAACAATTCTGATAGCTGAACAGGACAGGCACCAAAAACAAACAAACAAATTTATATGAAGTGAAAACTCACACTTTCCCCTCACAAGTTGGATTACTGAAGAACAAAACTCACTATCACAGTCTACCAATAGAGGGCACAGTTGTATTAGTTAACTGCTCTTCTTCTCCTGCCTGGTTGTATCCTGCTCATGGACTCCTGCAGGATGCCAGCTTTAGTTCTCATGAGTGTGAATTATTTAGTTTGAGTGGCTGTGATGGGACAGAGATAAAGAAGAGGGTAGAGGGTGACTCTGAAAGAGCTCCAAGGCCAGTTGAATGTGCCTACCCAACTTCTCAGGTTTAAGTTGGAGGTTTTTGGTTTTTCTCAAAGTGAAATACAGGCCACCTGACAAAATGATTCCTGTTTTGACAAAATAATTACAACCGAGGAAGTCAATGTAATAAAGATCATAAACACAGACAAAGTGTTGTCACTGTACACTTAATGTGTACAGGTTTCACAACTGAGCCATCTAATCCCACCACACATCATATTTTGACAGGCTACCTCTGTTCCAGCTACTTACTTTATCTTTTTCACCTGAGGGGAGGACTGGCTTCAGTTGCTATAACACCTAACCACCCAATAGGCTTGTGAAACATGACCCTGCCTTCTTACCTTTCTGTGTGCCTGTTTACATTCATTTCCTCAGCAATACCCAGTGGCAGCGACTTTATGTGTTTGTGTCACGGACGCACAGCTGCCTGTTCCCAGACCCTGATGTGGCATCTGATCCTCAAAAATAAAAAAAAATATAACGAGAAAAAAAAAAGCCCTGCAAACATCTGTCACATGAGTCAGCTGAGGTTAGACATGCGAAGAAGACAGAGGGACTCCACACCTTACAGCTGTAATTCACTTAAGTCTCACATAGTTTAACCGAAAGCATCATTAACGGTCCTATCAGACTCAGTTCTTTGTTCTAAGTCTCCTAATCTTGTGGGGATGGCCATCAGCCTTGGAAAGCCAAAGCAGTGCATCTTTAGAGGAACCCAAAGAAGCTTAGTACAGGGCTTTACAGTGAAAGTCATTTATCAAGAACAACCTGAGAACTAAGTATGAGTAAGATTCACTTGTGGCCATTTTATTAAGCAAACCTGTTCAATCACATGTTTATGTGAATATCTTGTTTGTTTCTTTGTTATTTTGATCATGTAAACAATATAGAGAATTTCATTAGCAATAAAGAGAAAAATAATGCTAAACTAAAGCAGAACACATTTCAATATCGCTTCACCTCTTCTTATTCAGTAATATGGAAAAGGAGTGGGAAGAAGTGCAAACTTATTAAATCCCACCGCTTCACCATAAATTATACGTTAATATTTATTCAGCTTCCTTACCGATATAATCTGCCGTAATAATAATGATGAGCTAATCACATGGCACCAACTCAATGGACAATCTGGTGAAGTTCACTCTGAGCATCGGAGTAGGGAAGAAAGGGCGTGGTTGTTGGTTTGTTTCAGAAACTGCTGATCTGTTGGGATTTTCCCCTCACACAACCATCTCTAAGGTTTACAGAGAATGCCCGAAAAGGAGGTCTGCCTCCTTTGTTGATGTCAGAGGAGAATGGATAGACTGCTTTGAGCTGAAATGAAAGCAATAGTAACACAAACAGACTAACATGCTAACTAAGGTACGCAGAAGAGCATCTCTGAACTCACAATGCGTCATGTGCGTGGCCTCAAAACTTTTGGTCAATAGAAGATAACGATTGGATGTCTGTGAAGGTTCTCAGTCATCCAGGTCATCGTAGTCTAAGGAGCTTGGAAAGAAAGATCAGAAAGAAAGATCCACTACCTAATCACATGAGCCAAATGTCAACTTTGACATCCTCGAAAGAGTGACCTTTTGACCCTAGAACTGAAGAAGCTCCTCGGATGAAAGGTGAAACGTCTTCAAGCAACTTAAAGAAGTCCAGACACTTTTCTTTCCAAGCTCCTTAGATAACGATTGGATAAACATTGCCTGGTCCGAATTGTCTCGATTTTTGCTGCAACAGAAATCGTCATAATTGGCATAAACATCATGAAAAAATTGATTCATCCTGCCTTGCATCAACAGTTTAGGCTGGTAATCATGGCGTAATGGTGTGGGGGACATTTTCTGGCATTCCTTGGGCTCTTTAGCTCTCTGTAGTCCATCCTGCTTCCAGCAGGATAAGGCACCATGCCGCAAAGCTGAAATCATGTCAAACTGGTTTCTTGAGCACAACGATGAACACACTGTACTTTGTCGGCCTCCACGGTCATCAGTTTTCAACCCAATAGAACACCTTTGGGATGGGATATGGTGGCATCATGGATGTGTAGCCAAGAAATCTGCAGAAACTGTGTGATGCTGTCATGTTAATATAGACTAAAACCTCTGAGGAATGATGAATCTGTAAGTGAAAGGGAGCCCAACCTGGTACCAGCATGGTGGAACTAATAAAGTGGCCAGCAAGAATCATGTCATACAAATGTGCGTAAAACTGGGAGCTCAGACCTTAACCCTAAGTGTAGAACTATGAAATGAGTAACTTCCAGTTTGTGTTACTCATCATTTGTTAAACCGCTAAACGTTGATGTTACCACATTTGCTTGACTGGTGCACATGTTTGAACCAGCCATGCTCCCTTCCGTCAAACAGACACGCTAAGACAACGCAATTTAAAAATTCATCATGTCATTGTTTTTTAATTTTACAGTCATACAATCTTTTTTTGTTTCTTTCCAGTGTCTCAAAACCATAAAAAATAAATATACATTATGTTACAAAACATTTCCAGTGTCTCAGATTATACAAAAACACACATCTTATCAACAGCATTGATTACATAAGGGCAAAACACTGGGCGTGTACAGGATGTAAGGTACAAAGGCATTTAGCGACTGTACATTGTAAAATGACCTTTTACTAGCTGCATAATGCTTCAGAGCTGCTGTCATTTTCAGTTTTAACCCACATTTGAAAACTTAGCGATTAAAAGGCAGCATCAATTACGCAATTTCTGAACAGACCCGCTCAGTCTGTTTCTTACTTTTACACTACAAAAGATCAACAAATGGCTTTTTTTTATTTTATTTTAAAGATTCTGCACTAAAACTGAGTTAAACCGAACTGACGGCCAACTCTAATCTGCTTATTCACCAGATCTCATGACTTTGGTAACCAGGAGTGTGTCTTGCATTGGATAAACAGGCCCGACAAACACTGGAAAACAAGGCTTCAGGTTCACAGTGCTCCAACTGCAAAGCTGAGTTTTCAGCAGAGGAGGAATTCCTCTTCATTCCACATAATTAAAGTTCATTTACAGCGTACTCTTGCGTGTGTGCATGCACTCAAACACAACAGCAGCAGCCTGTGAATGCACCGCCGTAGAGTGGAAGTCCACTGTAGCCTTTTACAGTATTGTGTGAGCTTGTAAGGCCTCGGTGCAGCATGAAGGCACGCAGCGCAGATTTGTTGTTCTCTGACTGTTAAACCGGCGTACGATGTGATTTCTGTTCTTTTTTTTCCACTACTGTGTTCTTGCTAAAACTGACATAGAAAATAGATCATTTCTTCTTCACTTTTTAAAATTATCTACATGTTACTTACACTCTAAATACACTGCACCGAGAGGCTGTGGAAGCCTTTCTTTAATTAAAACAAAAAAGAAAAGCACTTTGTGTTTCATAGCTCTGCCCAGCATGAACTGGAGCATGTGTGTGTGAGACATCTGAGGGACCTGCAGTCTTTGAAATCATTTTACTGTGACGGTACCAGCCTTTAGAGGTTCGTGAACAGTGATTATTACATCTGACACTTTGCTAACTTCACCTAAAGAAACAGAACATAACGATGTGCTCCTCGCCAACACTAGAGAAGAGCTTCATGTTAGGGCCCACAATGCATTCTGGGTGTCATTCTTCATCTTCCGACTCTTCCTAATGATTTCCATTAGTGGTTTTGGCACACGTGGCTCAACCGTGTCTTTACACAGTCCAGCACAGCATTCCCTTTGTTATCGCTCACATCTCTGCTTATTTTCTCATCTAAGGCAGTCCTAACGTCTGCAATTAATACTGCTCGCCCGAGAAAGGAAACATGACGGGAGCGGCGATGCTGACAGGATCAGGCTTCTCTTCATCCATCCTTTAACACCTCTCCATCTTGCAACTTTTCCTTTCATGTTCCTCGACTCTTGGTCCCCTCAGCCCCGACCTGGCAGGTTGTTTAGCTCCTCCTCTCATAAAGGCAGGCTGGTCTGGGTTTGCCTAACAGGTCAGATCGAAGTCTCGTTACTGCCACTGTTAACAGAGGGGAACAAAAGGACAGGAGGGAGAGGAGAGGGAGGGGGATGCAAAGAGAAAGAAAAGAGGGGAACATGCAAGGTAAAATGAGTGCAGGGATGCGGGAGGGTCCTCATGCAGCATTTAATCAGGATGGTCGCAGTATTTCATGCTCGAGTTAAAGGAATATAGTCATTAAGAGGATTGTTAACACATTTACAGTTTAAAAACCAGGATAGCTTTATCCCAGTTATACTGGACATAAGGGTGCCATCAGTTTTCTCAACTTACTCGCAACAACAAAGCCTTTATGATGCATGCAATATTGCATTAGTTGGCACTGTGATCAGCTTGATTGTTGCTCATTTAACTGTAAATAGTGCTTGCTTGCAAGGTTTTTAAACTTCTACGATCACTGTTAAACTGATTTCGAATCTTTTATTTGTTGGACACACGCTCAGGTGTACTGAGCGGCACCGTTAGTGAGACCTCTCAGTTTCACATACTTGAGGCGTAAGGGTGCACTGTAGAAAACTGCTCAACATCAATTTCTAGGGGGTTAGACAAAGTGCCCCACATTTAAAATGTCAGTCACAATAGGGCCACACTCGTTTGTGTAAAACTGTCATGGCAGCACCTCGGCAGTTTTGTAAAACTTGCAAGCGTCTACAGTCACGGGGAGTCTGCAGCAACTTCCAGAAATCACACTGCAGTTTCCCCTGGAACTGCATGTATTAGTCACTACTGTTACCATTAGTGCTAAAAACAAGCAGTATTCTTTTCTTACTCTGAGTCTGACTCATTGCCTCCGTTGACCGTCCCAGACTTCAAGTGCATGGCAACTCCGCCATTTGTCTCCCGGTAGATACCCCCTGGAGGAATCTGAGGTCGTGGGGCGACAGGCGGTTTGATGGGGGAGCCGCTCTCGTGGTTGCCGAGTCGGCTTCCTTCGTTGGCCTCCAACGAAGGCGTCCGGGACGACGGGGTCATGATGTTGACGGAGGGAGGGGCTGGGGAGGTGGTGTTGTTGTTGTTGGGGGGAGGGGAGGTGATGGTGGGCGAGTTGTAGTCGCTCAGCTTCTCCCTCAGACGGTTCTTCATGTTCTTGTCGGTCAGCGGAGGAGGGTAGCTGATCTTGTTCTTCAAGATGCCTGAGTGAGACGAGTGATTTGTGTGAGCAGGCGTGACATAAAGTCGATTCAGATCGGCTCTAAACACTTCTCCCCTCACCTTTTCTCTGCTCTGGCTGGTGGTTGCTGTTAGGCTGACTGGCAGGCGCTGAGTCTTTCATACTGGTAGGAGTCTGTCTCTCTCTCTCCTGCAGAGCCTCCCTCTCTCTTTCACCAACGTGGTTGAGCTTGTTCTCTGGGTGCAGCTCCACGTTCACCTTGGTCTCCACCCTCAGCCTCTCTGTCCCACCGGGGTCCTCGCTGTCACTGGCTGTAATGGCATCTGTTGGCCAGTAAGGCTTCACGTGATTAGATGTTGATTGCCCTGCTGAGAAGGGAAGAGAAAACTTCAATTTAATTCAACATCATATGAAGAAAAAGTGTTCATTAGAGCAAAAAGATGATATCTTAAAGGCACAGTCGATCATTTTTTGATAATTTAACGGAAAAAAACAATGCTACGAGGGCAATCCGAAAAGTAAGGTCTCCTATTATTTTAGAAATACAAACAACCATTTATTTTCCATAATATTTACATCATTTTAAAGCTTAAAGACTTATTTATTTCTATAAATAATCGCTATTTCGGTCGATGCATTTTTGTAAACGCTGCGGCAGTCATACCCTTGTAGGGTGGGGTGGGTGATGAAGTTCCAACCAAAGTTTTGCAGGAGAGCGACAGTTAGAGCAACGTGTGGACGCGCGGTGTTGTGGAGAATACTTACGCCCTTGCTCAGCATTCATCTTCTCTGGTTCTGAAATGCCCTTCTCAGATTTTCCCAGTACCTGTCAGCATGTATTGTGGTTCCAACAGGCAGGAAGTAAACCAACAATACCACCTTTTGGTCCCAAAACACAGATGCGCACTGTGCGTAAGCATTCTCCACAACACCGCGCGACAGTTTGCTCAAACTGTCGCTCTCCTGCAAAACTTTGGTTGGAACTTCATCACCCACCCACCCTACAGTCCAGACTTCGCACCCAGTGAGTACGACCTGTTCCCAAAGTTGAAAGAACATTTGTCCGGAAGGCGATTCTGCGGCGGCGGCTAGCGGGTATGACATGGGCATTGTATAACTGTCACAGAGTCTACAAAAATTTATAGACCGAAATAGCCATTATGTAGAAAAATAAACAAGCATTTAAACTTTAAAATGATGTAAATATTATGGAAAATAAACTGTTGTTTGTATTTCTATAATAATAGGAGCCCTTACTTTTGGGTTTGCCCTCCTATAACAATGAAGAATGCTCATAAATTATTAAATTATTAAAGTGAAAGCAAACTAGTTCTCACAAAATGTCATAAAATACGCAAGCTTATTTGTGTCCAAGTTACATGTACTTCAAAGAGAGTTTCACAAGTGCCAGCTAACAGCAGCTAACAGAGGCTAAGAGGAGCTAACAGAGGCTAAGAGGAGCTAACAGAGGCTAACAGCATCGCTTACCAACAGAAAAGTTGCTCAAAAATCCTCAAAAACTCACCTCAGTATCACTGTCGTTGGACAAAAGTGAAATTCACTGATTTATATCAGACTCCTTTCAAAAAGTTTTACAGTCTTGCTCAGAGAAAATAAATGTGGACACTTTTCACCCTGCATTGACAGCTGAGGTAAACAGTAGACTAACTGACAGCCTACACAGTTACTTTGTACACTACAGATGGTTTTAAGGTGACAAGGGGTAAAAACGTATTACTGCAAAATATATAATTAACCACATCTAATTTTTATTTCCCAATTTATTGCCGATGTAACAGAACTCAGCTGACAGTAATCTGCAATCTACTGAATCTTCTGCAATCTGTAGTGGGGAGAATTTTACACGCTGTAACTTTAAGAGACTTATGCATTTACCTTTTGGAGTGCTGTGAAGAGGCCTCTCGTTGTTCCACTTTGGCTTGACATCAATATCATTATCCTCGCTGTCGGAGGAGTGGGAGGAGGCATAGGAGGAGCTGTGTTCATCTACTGAAAGCTCGCTGTCTGAGTCAGAGTCTAATTGAAGAAATGATGGCGAAACAGACCAGTGAACAAATACAGTACATCAGTAAAACAGACCTGGAAATGAAACATTGGAAATGCAATTCAATATAAAAAGCTTACCATCTCCTTTGGTGCCATTTCTATGGAACAGAGGTCCATCCAGGTCCGTGTGGCCTTTAGCTGTTCCTGAAGAGCCACTGGGCTTCTGACCAGACTCCTCCCTAGAAAAACCAAGGACGGCATAGGCAGGCAAGAGAGAAACAGGAGCAGATGAACAGAGGTGTAGATTTAGAGGAGACACAGAGGGGAAGTACATCATTGCTGGAAGTTAATTCAAGCCCCAACTTGTGGTTTTACACAACTGATGTTTAACAGCTGATGCAGCAGACATCTCTCATTACAAAACATCTGGTACTGTTGATTGCCTTGACACAGACAAAGCGAATATGACATTTATTTTGTGTGTGCTGCTGTTTGTCTAATGTCAGAAAGTCCCAGCTTGATCATTAATACTGAATACAGGTTTACCCTCTCTTCATCAGTTACCGGTCGTGGTATAATTATTGCAAGAATTCAGAATTTTAGCATGTTTAGTAATCATTTAATGGATCAAAATGACAAATGGGTAACGTTTTTCTCTCCTCTCCCGTCCTCTCTGTCTGAAGCCGTTTATTCCAGGTTGGAATGAGAACTTGGCTGGAGGGCAAAAACTGCTACTAGAGACTCTGACCTGTCTGATGGCTGATCTAAGAGAAGCTTCTGGAAGCAGCTGAAGACGTGCCAACAGCTCCAGGGAAGAGGTATGCACGTCTACATTACATTCCTACCTCAACAGGTATAATTACATCCCCCCTTCGTTTCTGCTTTTTTCTTTCCACATCTCTCCATTATTTTTCTCCTCTTCCTCTCTTTATAGTTTCCCCACTTTTTGCTCTCTTATCTGCTTCTTTCTACGCCTCACCTACAGGCAGCTCGCCACATTTCTTCCCCCACAGCGTTACTACTCTTATTGACCCTAGAGTCAGCTCTTATTACCCAGATGACAGCTTTACGGGCTAGGCGTACAGTCAGACGAAAGTGTGATACTGTAAAGCGCTTAAAAACACCAGGTATATGAAACACAAGCCTACTGTAATGAAAGCATGTCAGTGAACACTGAACAGATACAGCTTGTAGAAGAGGGGAGATTAGCTTAAGATAACAAACATCTATATTTTGGCGCAGATTCATCTTTCAATGTCAACCTTTATAGATATATCGAGAACACACCTGTCACACAGTCAAACTTAGCTTTCTGATTTAGCTGTACTGCTCAAGATCAAACATGCTAGTAGGCTGTAGCTAGCTTGGACCACAAAGCTATATAATTATTATTGTGATGTATTAATGTTATGTCTTTAGTAAGTTCAGTTTGAAGTACAATAATTTCCAGCAAATCTCAACTGCAAAACATTGCAATAACGCATGTATTTAGAAATGCCAAGCTAAAATTTTACTAGCTAAACCGGCGTTACTTTAGCAACATATGTAAAACTAATGGAGTTGGCAAGAACACCGTGACGGTTAAATTTTGAGATTAAATTTCATTCAGTCTTATCATCTTATACCAACATGTGCTCACTCCCAAAGCGCCAGGTGACAAATCTTCAGTATATTACGCTTCTGGGCACCCAACACGTCCCCATATTACGAGATTGGAAAAATGATGAAACATGAGAACCATTTGGAATGAATCCACACATGTACGTTTTACTTAAATCGTTTTGTAAAACACTATCTAACGTCATTAAAGTGGTGGTTAAGGTTAGGGATAAGGTTAGGGTTAGGGCTGGAATACATGGCTGGAACGTCTATTACCACGGGATCGTCGTTCTACTGGATTTCATCCACAATCCGGCGGGTAGCATAGGAACGCGGAAAGTCGCCTTTTGCGTTCTCATGGAAATCAACAAATCGCCGGTATATTACATCTCAGGAGTGAGAATGGGCTCCTTATACATAAACTCTAAAGCACATGGACTCTGTCTCCTCTGTGCTAAAAACTAACGTGAAGTACAATAGAAAAGAAAGCTTTACACATTTTGGCAGCACCTACAGTGGTGTGAAAAAAGATTTATGTCTAATTTTTTGCATATTTGTCATGCTTATGTTTTAGATCAAAGAAATTTTAATATCAGACAAAGATAAATCGAGTAAATACAAAAGGCAGATTTTGAATCATGATTTCTTTTATTAGGTTTGGCTTATTTCCCTTAATAAATCCACTCATCATTTGAAAACTGCATTTTGCATTTACTCGGGTTAGAAAGGAAGCAAATACTTTTTCACAATGCTGAGGATAAAACTAGTGCTTTGCAAAACAATTCTACCTAATGCTACAACCGCCATCATGAAAGTTGTAATATTTCATTCCATTTTTTGTTAAAAGCACAAGAAAATCATGTGAATGTTCAACACTTTTAAATCAGTCACATTACCATGAAATTACTGCATTTGCTGCTAAAGCAATAAACATACGTTTGTACTATAGAAAATGTACCACATCAAATTTCACATAAGCAATAGTAGAATCTAATCGTCTAATTTAATAACACAGTAATATGGAGGAATATATGTCTATTTGTGTGCATTTAGTTTTTTGCAAACAGGCCATGCGCCATGCATTGGCAAATGTCAGTAAAATTTTCATGCAGAAGGTGCTGATATGTGGCAGAATGCATGTGGTGTAAGAAACAAGATACCTTTGGAGAATAAGGTGGACAGGGCGTGTGTATACTTATGCAGCGTGTGTGTGTGTGTGTGTGATGCAGTAAGGTGTGTTAGTCAGCGTGAGACTTCTGCATCTCAGACATGCAAAAAGGGCACCAAAGGAAGAAATCTGAAAGGAATACCAAGACACGCTCATCACACAGCAGAGTGCAAAAAGCCATGCAGTCAGTCAGCGTGTTGTACCTGAGTGTGTAAGCCAGGTAGCTACTGCGGCTCTTGGCTGACCTGTCCAGTGAGACGGTAGACTCGCCAATGCCTGAACGGTACACTGCGCCGTCCTCTGTGTACATGTTGTTGCAGTTGAGAGAGCGCTGAAGATGGAGGAATATAACAAAGGTTATATTTTAAACAAGAGCTATGAGACCGAAAACCAAATTAAACAAAAGAGCATATAAAGAAATAAGAAACAATGTTGAATAACTTGATGATACATATTTAAATGTATCGATATATATGTATAGGGATGGGGATTGAGAAGAATTCAGCGATTCCATTATTGATATCACTTATCGATTCTCATTGGCGCCATTTTGAGAGAAACCACCATTGCTAAGGAGCAATAAAGAAATTACATTCATTCAAATGGATTGCATGCTGTGGTTTGAATGTTTGTTGAGGTACTTCCCCTCTTTGTTGGAGCCATTACTTAAAAAAACCAACACAAATCTCTTATGAGGACACACATCTCTAATAAAAAGCTGACTGCACAAAGCCAAGATGTAAACCAGCACAAAAGAGCGATCTCCATAGTGATACTGCTTTAGAAACGTGAACAGGTAGAAAGGGAGCAGCCTGACTGCTCATCTCGTTGTTGCCTGTTGAAGTTAAGGGTCTGGCTGTTGGGGTTGCGATTCACTCAGCTTTCGCTCCAAGTTCTTAGTTAGCTTAGCATCAGCATGCTGATGGCAGATGCTTATAAAGAACCGAAGTTGTGTTAGCAGCATTATGCGGTTGTTTCTGTCCTGGATGTTTTCCACTTTACCATTTATCTCGTCCTTTAGCGCAACAAACATCAAATAAATGTCCACATCCACGCTCTAGACCAGGGGTGTCCAACTCCAGGTCTTGAGGGCCGGAGTCCTGCAGGTTTTAGATGTGTCCTTGATCCTACACAGCTGATTTAAATGGCTAAATTACTTCCTCAACATGTCTTGAAGTTCACCAGAGGCCTGGTAATGAACTAATCATTTGATTCAAGTGTGTTGACCCAGGGTGATATCTAAAACCTGTAGGACACCGGCCCTTGAGGCCTGGAGTTGGACACTCCTGCTCTATACTGAGTCGCTTTTTTCCTCCTCTGACACTTGAACTGAAATCAGCTGATTGTAGTGTGAGTGCAACTGATGAGTGCGATCAGTCGGCAGGCATGCCAACTGCTAACCGGTTTTCCACAAGAACCGGTTCTCGATTCCCATCCCTACTATATGCATGTATATAAAGTAAATGTTTGTTCACTTACTGTTAGCAAAGAGCCCCTCGTGGTGCTGGACTCGTCTTGTATGCTCTTCTTTCCCTTGAAGATGTTCTTGAGGTTTTTCCTCACCTCTTTGTTGAAGACCACATGGAACAAGAAAATGAAGACTCCCTGAAAAAAAAGCAGGAGAACGTATGTATGTATTGCTGAGGAGAGTAAATAATCAAATGTGAATTGTTTTCAAAAGTGTGTGTGGATTATCTGTGCATCCAGAGCTCAGTGTGGGGTTAGCAGATACCTGCAAGCAGCTGAAGACAGCAAACAGGTAATGGAAAGTCATTACATTGCTGTTGACTGCCATTAGACCGAGCAGCCAGGTGGCACTGATGAGCACCAGGAGGAGGAAGGCCATACGTAGGGCAGGACTGCGTTGGGAAACATAAATGTTTTAATAATGGTATAAAAAGCCAAACTCAAGGTAGCAACTGGATCCTTTGATGTATGTGAAATGGCTAATGTGATGTGGGAACCTACATAGCTCCTGACTTCTCTACAGCCTTCTGTCTCCGACCACAGGAAGCCTTGGCAGCGAGAACAAAGATCACTATGTTCACCTGTAAGGGGAAGGAAAATTTAAGAGGTTTATCCCTCAAAACTGTAAATACAAAAAAGTTGTACGAAATAGTTTCTAGCCACAGGAAACTTATTTTGAGTGTCTTCATAGTTTTATTTTTGAGATACACCAATTTTTATATACTGCAGGAAAAACAAAAATAAATATTATAATGCAAATTTGCAAAAAAACAGCATGTGCATCAAAATAAACTATTTCCAGCAGTGCAATTTGAGTTCTAAGCATCCCAGAAACGATACAGGAAAGCACAAAGTCAAACATGACTTTTGAAAACACCAATATAGCCTTATAAGGTTCTGAAGGAAAAAAACAACTACATTCTCCACGAAAATTATGTCACTTCCGGTTTCGGGCAGGTAATGGCGGACGATAGTTCGTGCTGACGTCTATTCCAACATAGGAAGTGTTACAAACAACTGATCGGATCGGCAAAGCGTGTTTCTGGAATGGATGTGGAAGGAAACCGTGACCTAGGACAAACTGATGGTACAAGATGTAAGTACAACTCCTCCGGTTTGATATGCAAAAAAAATTATTGCGCTAGCTTACGTGGTTGCAGTTCTACTGGGATTTAAAAATAGTTACGCAAAACGGGGCATCCCCGTCACCGGTCTTAAAGGGTTAAAAGAGATATTGGACATACCAGCACGACTACAAAGATGGGCCCTGCAAAGCTCCAGATGAGTGTGTCATGGACAGAAAGCCAACAAAAATCTGGGTTTCCATAACCCTGAGGATCGAGGCCAACTGCCAAACCTACACACAAACACAATGAAAACACAGTGGAGAAATAACATTTTGATCAAATCAGTCTGACTTTATATTATTAAAATATTTTGGATTCTTTTTTTCAGTTACACATCATAATCGCTCACTAATTTTGTCACATTTGAACCTCCGTATATATTTTATATATCTATTTGCCTCTTCCAAAAACATAATCCAAGCATCCAGTGCTGACGAAATCACTATATCACACAGCATCTGGTAAGTGTTTAACAAATTTTATAAAAGTGACACAAGAGTAGCCCTAAAAGGAGGAATCAGACAGAAGGAAAACATATAAACATGACACAAATTGTTTAAATTATATATATATATTATTTTTACACCCTTCTTTTTTTCTCATTTTGACACAATGTGAGCATCTAAGTAGCAACCATTTCCTTTTCATTGTTTCTCCTGCTGTCTCATTCAGCGATCTTCCCACAGGGATCATAGCCTTTTCAGAAAAGACGAGTCATGACACGAGTCTCTCGACAATCTGCCATCTCCTATCGCACTGTTGCTTGTCCTGGCGAACATGTGTGAGTGTAACTCACCAGTGATGATAGCCGGTATGCCCCAGCCCATGGCGTAGTAGAACCTCATGTGACCGTAGTTGATGTTCCGCAGCTCGGTCAGCATGCGGTAGATATGCAGCCCCTCCACGAACATCCAGGCAAAGGTGCACATGTAGAAGTAATGGAGGAGGATGGCGATCACGGTGCACACAAACTGCGAGTTTGTAGGACGGGAGAAAAGAAGAGAGCGCCAGATTTTTAGGTACAGAACAGTATCGGCCACTTTGGTTCTGCAGTACCATTAAATCTATATATCAGTGCACGAATCATCCAGCCTTTCAAAATAAGACAATTATCTGTTTGTTCATCTTTGGATATTCAAGCAGACAACCGGGAAATAAACCATCCAATTTTTGAATATTTTTTAAAATCTTGAAAGCCTTGTCAATAAACTATTCAATTTGTCAAAAAAAGCGATAAATTCGTGAACTGACAGTAAACGTTTTTATGTCACAACGTCTTTTCGTAACACGGCAATGATTCAAACTGTCCCCACATTCCTGTATCTCCCCTCCTCCCATTTTGTGCTGTCTGGTGCTACAGTAGAAGAATGGTGTGTGTCAGTGAATGCTGAGATACGGTGTATTTTACTAATGTTTTGTATTGCTGTGGAGATCAGAGAAGAAGAAGGAGAAACTACTTTGACAGCGTTATAAATCATCCCCGGAGATGGCCCTGGGCACACACCGACAGCATTCCACTGCTCTGATGCACGTTTACCTACACACACACCTAAACTTTGCACGCACACTAGCAAGCGCTTAGCAAATCAAAGAGATGCAAAAAAAAAAAAAAAAAAAACCCCAAAGAGATTAAACTTTCTCTTTTAAGCATCTCCTTGCAGACTTGGCTTCCACTCCACAAAACAATACTCCATAAATATAAAGCAGCATGTGCTTTTACCACCTCATCCCAGTCAAAACATGGTGAGTCAGAACATTCGTACAGGACTAAAGACAAAACTCCCACAACTCCTCTGGCGCCTGTAAACTTACTCGCTTCTCTTTCGCTGTGGTGCATGTGCACATTTGTACTTTAGGGTAGCCACAGTTGAGAAAAGGGCAGTTAGCGATGAATACCGATACTCAAGCCGGTTCTGTCAGTCAAATCCAACTGTAAGCTCAGCAGTACATATGTGTGCATGTGTTTATTTTGACATCAGATATCCTTTTCTTTTAGATTTATAGCAGGTTTATCGAAATGTGAAGGGGCTGCTGAATCACTCGTTGTAGGATTCATTTATGGGACCTAACCTTGAAATACGAGGCTGATTTGACATCTTCTGTCATGTGAATGATGAGGTGTGAGATAGTCGTAAATAAAGCACAAACCACCAGGGCTATGCCTCTTGAACAGGCTTCGCTTTCATCCCCGATTCATTACCACTGCAAGTACTATTCAGAAGCACATGTATATCTGTTTGACAGCTGGGGGTGGTAGTTACAACCCTCCATAGAGTTACAGGACTGACAGTGCGTCTCCCGATGCCTTGGGTTAAAACATCTGGTTTAACCAGACTACGTAAAGCTGACTCATTCACCTTTAACATGTTGTACTTACAAGGGTTAAGCTTTAAGGTGCTAGTTGTCCTTTTGAGCTGCTACTTATAGGCTGAGCTAGGATCACAAACCAGCACACAGAGATAAGTAAGGCAATGATCTTCTCTAACTCTTGGCTAAAGGGCAAAAAAGTACACCTTTAAATGTATCCTTATAGCTCCCTTTTTAAACCTGATTTCTTCTACTTGTCAATTAAGAGATTAATGGTGTTGTCTGTACCACAGACATTTGAGATTTTTTATCAAGTAAAAACTAAAGCTGTTTTGGGAAAACCCTTGCCAGGACCTACCACCCTGAGGCCAGCTTTTAGAGACAGGTACCAGTCACAGCACGTCTCCACTACTGGCCCACAGAGGTTTGTGTATGTGTGTGTCAACAGACTTCAAAGATATCCGATACCTTTTGATCCTTTACTGTATGTATATGGAACTGAGAGTAGTTACTAGCCATATCAGTGACTAACAAAGGCTTTTAACTCAATTAAGGTAGACTACATCCTCACATAAGATTTATCCAGGAATGGCAGCTCACTAACATGAACTTACACGAGGTTATATTGGAAAAGCAGTTTGGTAAATAGCACATTCCTGACTATTACAGTCATTAGTCGACAATCACAACACATAATCTGTCAGATAAAGAAAGACTCTCAGGTAGGTCTTGGCCCATTAAGTCTTGTACTGCTCTTGTCAACCCAGCGTTAGAGGGCTGCCTGAAGGAAAAACAAATATGGTAGGCTTCATGGAAGCTCTGATAAAGTAAACACCAGAGAGAAAGCTCTTTATCCCGCATCTCAGATGCCCCACACCACTCATGTTTGTAGCACATGACTTCATGGTCTGGTTTTTAGACCATGTACATATGTACTCTATCTTGCTTTACATGGTAACGATCAGAATTTAATCATGGTGTAATTTCTCCACCAGTAGTTTCTTATTATATACCGATCTTTCATAATGGAAACTACAACTCACTAAATAAAAGAAAAATGAGCCGGATTCACAGTGTCAAGAGTCTAATCCTAGAAATATTCCTACTGTGTGTCAACCAACCCACCTTTGTAGGGAATACTTCAGTATTCCCTACAAAGGTGGGTTGTGCAGTTTCTTCTTTTAAGTTGTTAAATTGCAGCTGTGTATTTGGGGATGCTGTCTGCCAAATCCTGCACGTATGAAGGAAATCTGTAAAGAAATTACACGCATGGTTCGTTGGCTTTGTAACTGATCGTGCAGCTGCTGTGATGGGCTGTAGAGAGGAGCAGCCACACTCCTGAGTGAAAAGATCAGTTCTAATCTGACAGTGCATCATTCACAAGCTGGAACCTGCAGTCCAGCACGCTGTAAAACACTACACAGAGACATTTTCAAATACGCATTAACTCTTAATCGCAAAGGTTTGCTACTGATCAAAGATTTCCAGATGTGGGTAACAGAGGGCAATGCAATGCAGAAAAGGTGTCACTACAGCAAACAATCCACATGTTCAGGTGTGTTACACTGGATCCCGTTCATGACACAACCTCGTAGGGGATTTGAATCTACAGCTGGAACTAAACCAGCCTACACTATGGAGCCACACACCATTACACACTGCAGTTAAATGGAACAGCTGCCCAAATAATGCTAAATACAAGACAGATTTAATTCTGGCACGTTAATATCTTTGTATTTCTTGATTTAATCAAATATGTCTGAAGAGGAAAACATGAATCTGAGAATACTGCACACATTAATTTACTTTTTTTTTTTTTAAGCAGTAGTTATATATTTAAAGTTTTAGTTCAAGTCATGGATTCCTGCAAAATCCAGGTCAACTTCAGCAAGAATTCTGTGGCAGAGGTCATTTTTGGCTTTTTTTTGGCTTTGGCTTTTTACCTTAATAACAACAAACAAACAAACACTTTATTAGCTAAAAAAAGATAGCTAACAGGGGGATGCATACACTGTGACATTTATATAGTTCAACTCACCGCTTAGTAATGAATGAAGAATTTGAAAAACTGTTGATGGTCAATAACTTTTCAATGGTAAGCCAACAGTAAATGATAATTATAACTAATTATCCAAATATTTAATAAACACTGCTAGCTAAAATGTCCACCTCTAAGAAACTGAAGTACTACAAACCCGGCAGAGCTACTAGAATCTAATCATTGTCATCATTCGCTTCAATTAGGAGAAAGATTATTGTTGATGAAGAAATATTCATATGACATAGGAAGCTCACATGACAGAGCTACAGGACATCTGACAAAGACGGCTGGGAATAACCGTGCAGGATAAAAAACACTTTGCAGGGGGAAAAAAAAATGCACTTACCACATTGTCAGTCTGGTTGATGCCCAGGAGGAAGACAAGCTCGGAGAAGAAGAGCGCTGCCACCAGGTTCCTGTGGATGGCGTGGAGGTTGGTACGGAGCCTGCGCAAGAGGCACAGCAGGATGAAGGTGATCAGGAGAAGAAACAGGGACACGGAGACTGTGGTGTACGTGACGATCTTCAGAGGCAGGACATCGCCGTGCTGTGGAGAGCAGTTCCAAGACAGCGAGTTGGTGATCAGTAACAACCACTAGGTGTTTTAAAACGAAGCTGAAATGAGAGAAGTTTTAAGCGCTACCTCTCTTTTGGAAATGTCCATCAACACAGCAAAACTGGTCATGTGGTTACACTGACAGCTAATGTGGGTGTTGTTCCTGTTGAGCACCTCGCAGCCTTTAGAGGACCAGCCGCCTGCGCCTCCACTCCTAAACACGCCAACGAACACAAGCACAGGTGAGACCAGTAATGTATACTCTTAAAGCCATGTGAAAACAATGCATTTAACTACAATGTATTTCAAATTTAACTCACCCGACTGAGTGGTCCCAGAACACGCAGACGGGTTTGGTTCGCTCCTCTGTCTCCAGCAGGGTGTACTCCAAGATGACCGGGGGGTCCAGGACGGTAGGAAGAGGCTGACCTTCGCTGTGGATCGTGGCGCTCACGATGGCTGTGTTGATCACCGGACGGTTGGGGACTCTAGAAATACACATTGTACACTAACATTCGCATAAAGTTTTCTCTGCACCTTCTGGTGTTCACCACTTGTTCATTCTGAACAAGAAGTAATAGCAGTAGATGGCTTTCACAGAGGTCAGCCATAGTTTACCTCAGACTCCTGCGGTCTGCGTCGTATCTTTCAGGAAGGAGCTTTCCCAGCGACTTGTACACTATCACCACAGCAACAGGCAGAGGGGCAGGTGGCTCGAGATGGCGGCGTTTCCTATCTGAAACTGTGTGCTCCTCCTCTAGGACAGCTTCTGTCTGAGCTGGAGGGGCAGGAGTGGGCTCTGCTGATGTCAGAAAGAAAGAAGATGAAGCTTTAAAAGCAGAAAAAAAATTTAATCGAGGTCTGATTGAGGCATCGTTCCCACCTTTGTTTCCCTGAGTACCGATATTAAACTGTGGGAAGCGGACAGAAGACCCGAGCTCTTTGGGGTAGGCCTCCTGGATTTCCCGGAAGCGAGGAAATGTCGCCCTCTCTGGGTTCGACACATCCAAGTAGTCCACAGTTAGAACTGAAATAAACAGGAGACACAGTAAAGACTTGTGTTATCGTTTTTTCCCCGCAGCTGAAGCACAATTCAATTACAGTTTGGAGACTCACTCATGTTTTCAGTGACGATGGTGAAGGGCTTCAGGTAGGTTTTCCGGACATTCTGTGCCAGCGTGCTCGCGTAGTCCTCAAAGTTTCGGAGCAAATGTGCGGTCCCGCTCTCTGTCCTTTGGATTTGGTCCCAGTGGTCCTTGGTGTTGGGATCCAGTATGGCGCTGCCTGCTCGCACCAAGTTCTGGAAAAAACACAAATTGCCAAGCTACGATTGAAAAAGGAATTTATATATTCAAATAAAAGCAGTAATGGATAAAGTTGTTCACCCAGTGAGCATCAACCAGTGGAGGGCAGCATGCCACCAGTGTTCCCAGTGCTCACATCATATATATTTTTATAATAATTAAGTGCATAAGGCTACCTCATTAAACTCTGCATCCTTCATGGCGGTGAGATCAAACCCGGCCTGGCGGCTTTCGTACTGCAGAACATAATTCAGAAGCTGGGCGGCCATCTTCACGTCATTGCCGTAGTAATGTGACGTGTTATTGGTGGCACTTTGAAGCAAACGCACAATGGTCTTGGAGCGTTCGCTGTCCATCCTTGAACTGTTGCGGCGGAGATCGTCATTCTAGAAGAGAGTGGAGGATGTAAAGAGAGGGAGAACGGGCAGGTCAAGGTAGGGAAAAGCTCCTCGGGTTCAGTCTAATAAAAGCCCCTGTCTGCTTTCATGCTTATTTCTGTCTTTTATTCACCAGTTTTTTCAGATGTGTGAAGGCAACGGTGGTGCAGTTGAAGAGCTCAGGTGCCAGCCAGCCCTTCTCATCACTACAGTGGCGGATGGCAGTGCCTGGAAAAGAACAAATAACATAAAAAACAGAGGACATGGAGATCAATTTCCTCACAACTGTTACCAACACATGAAGAGAGAAGAAAACACTGTGAGGAAATTCTGTTCTATAGCATTAAAATTATGCATTTGTGCAGTTACACAATTAGAGATTTTGCATTGAGGTACAAATTTGCAAAAAGGGGCAAAAAGTGTAAGTGCAGTCATGTCAGAACATTTGACTGTTCTACTATGATCACATATTTTCTCGCTTACTTTAGAGATTTATGTTTTATTACGTGTTTGTCCATGTATGTTTATTAAATAACGTATTTCATATCTTAACTACTTAGCAACTTTTTATTGTTGCCTCAAACAGTTTTATTATCTTAAAATACTTTTCTTTCACGTGAAATTAGATATGAACTGCATGTTATCTGTTTGTACAGAGGAACGAAACTGACAACATTATAAAACCAAAACAAAATAAATGTATATGCCAGTAAATGCATCAAAGGTAATATTAAAAAATCATAGACATTGTTGAATGTATAAAATGCTACATAAAAAACTATTTTTATGATATATAGTTATATAATTATATAGTCCTGTCTTGCTTTTTTCATTTTGTATTTAATTATTCAATATTTGTTTCTAATTTTAATTTGTTTGTATCTTTTAATAGATTAGCTGGAGGCAACTATTTTGTATGGTAACCAGTCAGATAACAGGAACAAACTGACTTCCCAATAGACTTTGAATAACAGCCTCCTCACTTATATGAAGAATAAATAAAATATTCAATATTTAAATAAATGAAATTTAAAAAAAATGGGGAAAACAAACATAGCAACGCAAAGGGAACATTATACAGAACATATACATTTAAAATGTCACACTTTATATATTTAAAATAATTTAAAACACATTAATGATCACAACTAATTATACCATTCATTTTTGAACAGCAATTTTTCAGAAATTTATTTCTTAGTTATTTTTTGATTTTGTTAGTTGAGAAAGATTTGACTGGGCTAGTAAGTAGTAGTAAGTACTAGTAGTAGTATAGTAAGGACACACATTTTTAAAAAAGGCACAGCAAAAAACTCCAATCAGATCGTGATCAGAACTGTTCTGAAGATTTGCAGCACTTAAATACCTGATGAATGTAAGACCATTCTTTCCAGTCTCAGTGCTTAAATGTAAAACTACACCAAGTTTTTACAGTCAGGTGGTGTTTGGGAAAGTCTCACTGTTGTAAAGGGAGAAATGCCTGCCACTTGGAGCTAAAGGAGGGCACTGAGCAATGCTCACAAATAAATTCCCTATTGAGCGCTGGGAGACAACAAAAAGGGCACCATGGTGACTGCAGTTACCAAGGGAGTAACCAGGAAAGAGGCAACGTTTTACTGGGACAGGTCACTGACCGCGACTCTTGAGCTCACCTTTCTCATACACACAGTGAGCAAGAGGAATGGTATCGCCGCCAGCTCTTAATGTACCTGACGTACCTTTACACACAAACCTCTACATGATTGGCTGGTTAAAAAGCTCCTCTGGACTCATGAACCAATCAGTGTGCTTTATTGCTGTGTTGTTAAGCCTTGGAGAGTGAAAGACAGTGTGCAGTTAAAAGTACTCACCAAAAGATCCTTCGGGACATTTCATAGCAGCAGGGCGTCCAAATTTTGTCTTGGGCCACCAGATGCCAGAATCAAAGGCCTTTGGGCAGCCCTCATACACCACTGTGGACAGGAGGGTAAGGCTTAAGAACAGTCTTAAAACACAGTAATTACTTTTTACATTGCACGTGGTATGATGCTTAAACTGGGCCTGCTAAAAACAAGCTAATCAGCTAAAAAAACAAAACAAAAAAAGCATCGCTTTAAAAGGCAAACGTCCGACCCGGCTGATCCGTTTTAACCACCTTATAAAACAGCCAGACGGAAAAACACACAGAAATTCAACCAAATTAATCCTGCAGAGCTGTTGCACAAGCTGCAAGACATAATTCATGTCAGCGTATTTGACAGCCAGGACAAACCAGATTTGGACCTGCAAGCTTGCACAAGCTATGATACATAACTTAGCCAGTGTACTTACTCCAAGCTTCTCCATTAAATACAATAAGAATAATTAAAATAAGGAGTGGTTGAAGGTCATTTTTCTTTTTTAAACCAACTTAACTGTGAAGCTGTGTTTAGTCCAGAACAGATATTGTGGCATGAGGTCTATTAAAGGCAGCTACATCTTAGAGTCTTATGAATCTGAAAAAACGCACTAAACCCACTCCAACATTTTGGCTAAACTACAATACTCAGACCATGGATTAGGGTTTCATGTCCTTTAAAAGTCCAAGCACGTTCTCAGCCTCCAAAAGGCTTCCTATTAGGTCAAACAGTAAGCACACTGACATTCATTTTCTGTTCGGGGGCTTTGTCTTCTGTTCATCTCTACTGTATTGTGTGTGTGCAGTCCCGGTGCCAAGTTAGCCACTGAGCCAGACTTGCCTCTTCTGCATGACTGGGTGGTGACAAAGATGCAAAGTTAACTCGACTGCAGCACCAGCAGATGTGAGCGACACCATTTGTCTCATTTTGACGCTTTGTTGAAGGAGCCGGACCCAGTTTGTGAACCGAGAACAGCTAGAGTTAGAATGCACCCGACTTTTGAAATGACCTTTTATTACTGTCCCCTTTAGTTATTCTGATCTGACCTTCATGGCGTCCCTTTTCATACACAGTTAATTATTCATGGGCTTCTATGGGACTCAATAAATGTCTATCTATATTGCATCCTGACTTATTAATTTTTAATCCTTATTCACAGAAGTTGAAGTGTACTCTTTTATAAAGGCTAATTAATCAATGATATTTCTACCTTCTCAAATATTTCTTTCACATACCTTCGCATCCAGTGGGAGTGACTTCAGCGAAGGGATTATCGCACTGGTTGCACTGACGACCGATAACTCCTCCCTTGCAGGGACACTGCCCAGTGATGGGGTCGCAGGTTCGAGACTCAGAGCCTATAGGGAAACAGTCGCAGGGGTAACAAGCGTCCTCTCCCTCTGGACGATAGTGATTATCCTGCAGGAGGTTTGGGAGAGAAGACACACATCACTGAGCAGGGAGGAGACTTTGAATATTACATGAATTTGCTGCTAATATGAACTAAAAACCTCCTTCAAGAAGAAACACTGTAATATTTGTAAAATCTCTCTTATTATGTACGTATTTACCTTGCAGCGGCACTCCCCGGTGGTCTTGTTGCAGTTTTTATGAAATCCTCTGCTTGTGTCACAGTTACACGGTCCACACATGGGACTGCCCCACCAGCCCTCGTGACATTTCTCTTCCACTCTGCCATTAAAGACAACAGTAGATGTCAAAATCAAACGCAAACTGCAAAGTACAATTACACGGAACAGAGATAAGGGTGTCGTGGCCAAGGCGTGCCCTTCTCTCCTCAACCTCTTTTCTCTCAAGATCAGCATTAGCTCAGAGCAGGTTAACTTGATAAGTGTAATTCAAGTGATTTGATTATGTGATTATTGTTATTTGATTTGACTTTTGATTTGCTCCGGCTAAACTTTAATAAAATATACTGGAGTCAAAAAGTCTAAATTGTGGACATTACCTTTTTAACCCTTGTGAAACACTAAAGGCGAAAACCTGTGTATTATTGTAACATTACTCAAAGGGTGAGGGGCGGGGCTTGACCAGAGGGCACCCTCGGCAACCACACCTTCAGTGGTAGTAGGTAGTGGTAGTAGTAGACCTTCCTGTACTGGGTTTTGCCTGGTCGAGATCTGGTACCAGTCTGATTCCAGTTAAAGACACAAATCCTCTTTGGAGTTGCATCAGGAAGAGCATCTGCTGTAAAACGCTTCCAAATCAAACATGTAAATCTACCTGCTATGGTGACCCCTGTGACCAGGGTGTGGCTGAAAGGAGCTTTTCTAAAATGCCATGCACTGCGTGATCTGGTTGTGACATGCTGCTGACTCGGTATCAGCGCCTACAATCAGACAAACCGTCGATTATCTCTTCAGTTTATCATCAAATAAACAAATCTACAGTAAACTTCCTCTACACTTTTAAGCCAGTCACTCAGACACACACGGACTTTCTTTTTCTTCCTCGAGATGCGATCACTGCCGGTGCAATGCGATCTGACGGAGGAAGAGCGGCAGGATGAGGGAAGCAAAGACTAAACACCTGTGGAGGAGCAGTCAAGCATTCAGGGGGAATCCCACATCCTGCTTAAGACAGGAAGTGATGCGTGTCATAGGGGACAGGGTTCACAGGGAAATGAGTGATTCTCGATCAGGGCTGGCTACTTTGCAGAAATGCTTACACCACTGCTCGACTAATTCCCAAATAAATGGCTGATCTGTCCCTCTCTCACTCTCAGGCACCCATACAAACACACTTGTCAGGCTCGGATTACTGACTAATAAAACTCCCCTGAAGGACCGGCAACAATACAGAATGAGAAAGAAACCTCAGTGAACCAAAGAGGATTAATGAGCTTTGTCTTTGTGGGAGGCAATATCCAGTTTTAGTCTGGTTTGTTTATAACATCTGGATATTGTGTCTCGCACACAGGTCTGCTTTCAGTCTGCTAGCAAATTGATTCCATGTTATTAACATTTTATTACCATCTCAATTCACCAGAGCCAATGGAAGTATCTGACCTGGAGCCTATCTTCAAAGCTACCATTCAAATATCACTGCATTGCTCCAGTGGCGTTATACAAGTTGTACATGTGGTGTGCAAGAAAACCCTTCTCCCTGCTTGCCCTCAGAAAAAAAAACCTTACTTGTTTTCACAGTACTGGCCGAAGTAATTTTGTCCACATTCGCAGGTGTAGCCGTGGGAGGAGCTTGGTTTGCGGACGCACGTGGAAACGTGCTCACAGGGGTTGAGCTTACAAGCGTCCACGCACTGTTTCCCAAAGTAGCCTGCAGGAAAGACAGACAAACAAGAACTGAATTCAAGCCCAAAGGCGTGAAATACAGACGTTTACGTTCACACACCTTTCTTAAGAGCCAACATATTGAGCTCTCTCAACCAACTTATGTATGTTTTTTTGCTTGTGCATCTTACCTGGGTCGCAAGCACAGGTGTGTGTGCTCCAGTCGTCAATGCACTGGCTATTCTCTGGGCAGATGTTGGAGTCGCACGGGTCAGCCAGATCACAGCCGTTTTCCACACGGATCTTCAGGCCCTGAGCCATGTTCACATTGGCCACGTTGTTGGATGTCTCACCCATACGCACACCCTAATGGATAGCACACATTCATGAGGGAGACGATCAGGAAAGAAGGTTGAAGAAGAAATAAAATGCGACATTTAAAGTGCACGCCCACCCACCTGTATGCAGCCAACAAATCCTTTGATGACATCGTTTCTCTCCCCGGGCAAACCTCCAATATGAAGAGTTTGCAGCTTGAGGCCTGGGAGGTCATTGCCGATCTCGACTGACTTCTGCTTAAAAATAAGACAATAATTAAAATTAATACAACCTTTCTTGACTACCTTTATCATCTCTAAAGGAAGACGCCCTGTACCTCATACATGCCGTAGTCCAGAGAGACAGCTGCCATGTATTTGATTTCCTTGCCATCTTTGATGCTTTTCAGTTCAATCAGCAAGTGGTGCCACTCCCCGTCATTGACACGCACTTGAGGAAAGCTCAGCGATGCCACCAATTGGTGCCTCAGCAACACTTCCATATGGACCCGCTGCTCACTCACCTGGAGGGGGGGGTGCAGAAACTGAGAACTTCCCACTCATTTTAGAGGTAGTCTAAAACCTGTATACAAGCTTGAATTGCAAACTGCTGAGGGTGACAATTTTTCCAACAATGCTTCTTACCATGAGGTTGATGGTAGAGGAAGGCCCAGCATTGACCTGCATCAGGGTGCCAGCAGGACGCCGGGTGCGGAACATTAGGCCAATATACCAGGGAACAGCAACAGTGATGTCCGGGTTGCTCCAAGACACCAGTGCCTCTCCGCCAAAGAACTGAGGTGATGGCATCACTGGGAGGGACGAGAATCAGGTCGTACGCACAAACACATTAGTGTTTGAAATAAATGTGTTTAAAAGTCAGATGAGAACTGTAGGAACTACATATGAATCAACGCAGCATTAAGCATAAGAAAACATTTTCTGTGGCTGTACATAACAACCATAGGTAAATAGTAGCAATGACTTTTCTGTAGTTTTTTGGGTTATTTTTAGCTTTACACCTTTTTTTCTTATTTGTGTATTTGTCTATTTTTAGATATCATTTAAAACACGCAGTTGCTTTAGTTCTTTTACTTCTATATTTTGGTTGCAGTGTTGAAATGATGAGTTTTTTTCCAGCATTTACGTTCCAGCATGTCATATAATTACTACTTTATTCTGGAAAATAAAAGATTACTTCCCAAAAATATTCTTCCATGAGCATAGTTAAAAATAATTCTTAAAGTCTAATTAAACTCCTACAGATGCGAGTTTTTATCTAAGTTCTAATTTGATGCTGAGAAAGCAAACAATGTCCTCGAGCTGTCTGCTCTCCTGAGGGTCGATCTCAGTAGGGCACGCAGTGTTTCCACCTCAGCTATACCATGTTCTCTGGTCCCCGGGCTACATACTTCAACTGAAGCATTCACAGATACACTCACACAAAAGCTGTAATTATGAGACAAAGCATTTATTTGTTCATGGTAGCAGGTATCTATCGTGACTTTAGTCTCCTTTGCTGAAGCTTAGTCCTCCGCGAACTAAAAAAAACCCTCTTCACTGGCGTAAATTCTCGACCATCTCACACTTCTGTTTAATCATTTTTCTGTTTGATGTTTATTCAGCTGTGTGAAAACCAAGGAGGAGTTTTATTTTATTTTATCTAATCCAATCTAATAACTTTAATCTCAGCCAAACCGATTTACTCGTGAACAAATAAAACACTGAAAAAAGCCAAACAATAACATTTTTAGGTTATCTAAGTGACTTATATATTACGTTTACTCTGAGTAGCGAAAGTCCGCGGTGATCTGAAAATGATGTGCCGGGAGTTTGCCGTTCGACCCTCGAGCTCCCGGTTAGCTATCGAGCTGGTGATTAACAGATGTCTCAGAAAACGTCGAAGCACTTTTGCAAATTTGCAATATCTTGATAAACCGAGCAGATATTTGAAGTTTGCACTCCCACATTCTCGCCTGAAAATATGTTAAAAGTTTATTTTGTGACCCAGAAAGATTAATAAGAGTAATTTTAAAACTTAGCGGCCACCATTGCCGGAAACTGGAGTTTGGCTGGGCCGCACTATGAATTTTGGGATATGGTGGGCCACGAAGGACACACCCGACCCATCCTTCAAATTCGGGGAAAAGGCGGACGCATTTGTCGGCTGCATTCGGAGGAGACTACGAATTTGGACAGCCTTCGGCGCGTTGCTGTGACGTAATCGGTCTACAAATGCGGCCTCAGGAGGATGCAGCCCATGAATTTGGACACCCCCATAGTCTACAGCCATGCTATGACGGTGGTCTAAGTGAAATGAAAGCATGTTGGTATTCTAATATGTTAACAGAACTAAAAGAAAAAAAAATAATTAGCATGCATCTGTTAGCATGCTAATCCATGCTAATTAGTTCTAAAAGTGTTATGTAGGCTAACCCAGAGTTTGACTTAATGGTGCTAGCTGAAATGTCACAGAAAACGTTAGCCTCTACGGACCATGAGTGCCGATCAGAATTGACTTTAAGTCCTAAAACACTTACAGTAGTAGAGTTTAAATACATTAAGATATTTTAGTCTGGGCAGCTTCATGTCTGGAGTCACAAGCGGTGTTGGTAGCTGGGCAACATTAAGAGAACCAGGTAAAAGCTAGAGATAAAGATAACACCTCAGCTAATATGAATTGCTGAAATGGACTTGTTGATGGTTTCTATTACATATTTATCTGATAAAAATAGTGAGGTTCTTGAAGTAAAAATCCCATTCATATTCTCCATACAGATTCTTATTATGGTCATTATGCTGTGGACTCAAGACTGTTCATTGTCACTGCTAGCCTACTAGTAGACATCACCTTCTCAACTTATTGCATTTACGTGTTTTTCAGAAAACTTACTCTGACCTTTAGGTCGGGGTCACTGAGATTTGACCTTGTCAGAGATTTTTAGTAGATGCTCCTACGGTATCAATTTGCTCCTATGACACCTCGTTCTCCAGTTATTGCATTCTCAAACGATAATACCCCATCAGCTTTTAGAACAAAAAACATCTATCTATCTATGTATCTGAGGCATTTCTGTCTGTGCATTGCACTCCATCTTGTAATCCAAATATGATCACCTCTGGCTGCAGAAGTCACTGCAATTGCTACCGCCATCTTTTACATACAGTCTGTGGAATGATAGTGAATGCACATTAGAGCAATTGAACCAGGTCTAGGGACGGGTTAAATTTCTTAAAAAAATACACACACACACAAAAACAGCAAAGTCCAGTAGTTGGTATCAGAATCAAACAAAACCAAGCCAAGTGGGTGACTACCAGGGAGATTCTGTCTCTTTGTGTCAGTCTAGTCTTGACGATTTTGGCTCCACAGCAACAAAATCTCACGTTTCTCATGTGGCAGCGAAGTGTGTGAAGCCTCAAACCAAATGTGTCAACAAGCAGCCTAGCAGCCAAAACCTCTTCCCGGCTTGCTATGATCCCGGCCCAGTTCAGATACAGGATACTAGGGCCTGGCACTGACTGGGCGGCTACCTCATAGACGAGAGGGCGAGGATAGGTATTCACACCTTTACACATTGTTTGGAACTCGCCCTGAAGCAAGGATTCAAAGATTCAACTTTTTATATAAGAACACGAGAGGGGTTATGGAGCATAAATAATAATACCCGTTGGCAGATAGAGATGTGGATATCCAGATACCCTTAACAAAACCATTACCTTACACTTTATCTTTCAATATTGTTATCTGTGTACTCTCATTACCCATCTATTTACATGTACCTTTTCCATTATAACATAAGCCACTAGTCACATGTTGGCTGAGGAGGCATCAAAGACAGCTATGCGATCAGTAGAGCTGATATCACACAGAAATTTGAAATCTGTTACACTTTATTTCCATCTTCAGTCTGACACTGTGTGTTTACTCTAATGAATTTCCAAGGATGAGTCCTAATTAGCCACTAGTGACCAGTGTTTGTGCCTTAATGCCTCAGTCTCGTGCACACACAGCCATGCAAATTAGTGGTAGTAGTGAAGTGAACTTTGAGAGGCTTCCAAAAAACCTACAATCCAATTTTCCCCATTGGAAGTGTTCAGCTTGACAGTGTTTAGCAACATCTTTAGTCCCGCCCATGGTGCTGATTGGCTAATCATTAATTCCACCACAGCTCTCATTGGTCTTTTTAAACTGAAAACCTACCATCACATCACAGATTAATCAGTAAGAGCACGTAAGATTGAAATTTTCACAGCCCCAGGTGAGTGTGTGTTTATCTTTCATTTCAATCTGTGAGTCTGGGTTTTGATAAGTGACTCAGAGCCAAAGTTTGATCTTTTGTCCGAAAACTCCACACCTAAGGCTGTGCTGAGTGATTCTGGTGAACAGAGGCTGCGTGAGTCACGCTGAGTCAAAGAAAATGCTCCTTATCCCATGTGATCCCCCAAACACACACCATTTCCTGGAAATAGGTAAACAAATGTACACACACACACACACACACACAGATGAGCAAGCGGACACTTGCACCTTTGGCCAGAAACACGTCTGTCTATGAATGCAATAATATATTTGATTGATTTTGCAAACTCATAAGGAAGCACAATGGATTTATTTTACACTGGATTCCCAAAATCCCCAAACACACTGTCCACTTTTGCTTAAAAACTAACCAAATCACCCACACACATTTCTTACCTTGCTCACAGTTCTTGCCACCGTAACCAGTAGGGCAGTCACAAATGTAAGTGTTCCACTTGCTGACGCACGTGCCTCCGTTTTGACACACACCATTTGTGCAAAAGTCTTTCTTTGCTGGACACCCTGAGCATATAAAAGTAAATAAAATCAGGGGAAATTTAAGCTTCGTTTTTGATGACAGCTTTAAAAGTCGGTTCCAGAAATGAGCAAGGATAGAAACGCTGCAGAGGGAACATCTTAACCTTCTGTGGTGCCGTTGTTAGCAATGAAGCTGCCCATGTCGATGGGCTTGCTGTCGATGCGCAAGTTTCTCATGCAGCCTACAAAGTTCCTGTTCCTGACTGGGAAATCCTCTGGCAGGTTGGGAACCCCACCCAGTAACAGCGGCCCTGTCAAGTCCAGTGATCTGCAAGAAAATGCAGACAGACCATGAATGAGACAGATCAAAACTGCAAAATCTTCAAAGAGGGTCTTTTGTGATATTTTTCACTTACTTTTAGAAAATGGAGTTAAAGAGAGTAGTTTTGGCTTTGGTGTTTTAGCTGCTCCCTCATTAACCTTCACTATGATCTGTATTTCTGGTTAAAGGTTATTGTTTTCAAAAGCCGTCACAAAGCAGCTAAAAGGCAGCATTTCCAAGGTCAGATTTAACGTACTTGGTCATATATGAAGCCGCTTACACCCAGAGCTTCTGAAACCATCAAAATCAAAGGTCTAAAGACATTTACGTGGGACATTAAATGTGAATTTTGTTCTTACGGTCTAAATCAGCGGATCCCAACCGGACTGGTACCGGCCCGTGAGTCGTTTGGTACCGGGCCGCGAGAGTTGAGGCTCGGGTGTGAAATTTATGGTTTTCGGGGTTTTTATCGTTAACTCTGTTTACCCTGGGTCTTTTCCCGCGTTGTAGCTGCGTGGCTTATTTTGAATGAAATATTTACGCGTTACCATAGCGACCAGAGAGCATTAAGGGGCAGAGAGGAGGATGTTACTCTCATTTCAGGAGGACGCTGCTAATAAAGTTACACAATTACACAGTGAATTCTCGTTTATTATTATATTTACAAAATACCACAGTTTTTGTCTTGGTCGTATCATTTTATTTTGTTGTATTTATCCGCGACACCTTTAAGCCCGTTCTGTGCAAATACTGCCTGACATTAAACCGGTCTGTGGTGCAAAAAAGGTTGGGGACCGCTGGTCTAAATAACATCGCCTGGCTGGGAGCACGAAGGGCTCAAACCATGAATCTTCTAGACGTTCAGCAAATCAGCAGAAACCTGCAGGCTTCTTTGAACCAACGTTCAGCCATAAACTTCAGCGCTCTTGGGTGATGTCTTAACAGTTATCTAGAAAGTTCAGATTTTCGTTTTGTTCTTTTATTTAAATACACAAGAATGCAAAAACCATAGTGTCAGACACTAAAAAAACCGAAGTTCAACTTACAGCTATGATCCAGAATTCATTTGTATGAATATTAATATAAATATGTAGCAGTAGAGTTAATGGGTTTTGATTTTTTTTCTGAAGTATTGAAGGAATCCGTGTTATGGATATTTGTGAAAAGATACCCAGTACAGAGACTCCAGTGTCAATACAGACTTGTAGGATATATTAAACTAGTCTTTAAATCCCAAAGGTTTCTTTTTCATAAATTTGTTGGGGTTTTTTCCCCAGATACTCCTGAAATTTACAGCAAGAAATATTGTTGGGAAATCCCACCCAGCACTCTACAGTTGTGTCAGTGGAGTCATGTTTTTCTGCCTCAACAGGACTCACTCTGCAGCTTAAGCCACACTCTGGATTCTGTCAAGACAGCTTAGAAAGTGAAACCTCTCAGGCTCTCGCCACTTTCCACCACATAAGACGCAGCGGTCTAATTATTCCAGCGTGATCAAATTAAAGCATCCTCAAAACGCCTCGCAGCGTCTGTGACCGGTGCAACAAGCTCCTGAAAGTATGTAAGCTCATTAGCTCCCCTTTGAAGCTTTCTCTCTCGCTTCCTTTCAGTCCCCACCCTCTACAAAGTAAATGGGCCTCAGCATGCAAGCTTTCCAAAAGAAAAGGCACACTGTAAAAATATAAATTGATGAGTGTGTAATAAACACACAGTTAATCCTGTAAAGCCTGCGCTGAGATGAGCTTTTGGTTGTCTGACAGCAGAGAGACCACACGGATGAGCACGGAGATTAGGAGATAAAAGCGGGAGAAGATGGCAGAATGTGAGTTGTGTAATCTGCTGTAATGAAGGCGAAGCCCCCGAGGCGCAACACATTCCCTCATTAGTCTGACTAGTTTGAGTGAATGTGTGTGGGAAGAGGTCCAGAGAGAAAAGAAAGAAAAGAAAGTTGGTGAAAGAGGTTCCCTCTTACTTCTTCTGTCCAATCTGGGTACCCTGCGCGGCACAGGAGTAGTTCCCGATCTGCTTTCCGAAGCGGATCGCCATGGATATGTCACAATCGTCAATGGCGACCATAGCCACTTTTTCTCCGGACGGTCCAAAAGGGTTCCCCACGCTCACCATTTTAGGCTGAAACACAGAATGAAACAGATCACGGTCATTCATTGGCATTTAAGAATGATAGTGGGGATTTGAGAAATCCCCACTAACTGTATCTTATTCCCTGCGTGAATGTGCTTTGTTACAGTAAATTGCCTCAGCTGACTGAATTCGGTTAAAACATTTAATGCTCGATTTCTTTCTTTGTTTCTTTTCACACAATGTTAGAAATCTGGCAGGGGCGGCAGCGCGATCAGCGCGGGTCAGCGCTACACAAACAACGTCTAGCTGACTTTAGCGGCGGCGCTCAGGCCTCTCTGGGCTTAAGATGACAAAAAAGCCCATTGTGCATTAGCTCGCACCTAATGATTACAAAGTAGCCTAATTCTTCCATCAAGGCCCGTGGCCGACGAACGCTGATCTGAGAAAATGTGGCTCGGCTTAGAAAATCAGGCCACAAAATCGCTTTCGAGTTTCTAATATCGAACCTGAGAGCAAAGTTCAATGGAGCATTTCCCTAACAATAGCAGCTTTGGAACAGGAGCAGAGTTAAAACCCAAAAGAGTTTCCACCAGGAAAAAAAAGGAAGTGCATTCATGGTTAAAGCTGAGATTTATTTCAAATTCTTTACAAATGAAGCACTCGTATCTTCTTGTCTTGCGTTGAGTGCCTTACAGCAGATGGAGTCATAAGTTATGTCACTCTGCTATCTCTACTAGGGTCATGGTATATTTCTGCAGTGCATAAAGACGGCGGCACTGAAGCTCTGAGATCTGATCGTGGCGCTGTGTTTATATAAAGTTTACATAAGGCTGACAGGCTGAACAATAGCAAGAGAGGCTCTCTAACCACTTAGCAATAGGGGTGGAAATCAGAGAAACTACACCGAAGCGCCTGAAACATCCGGGGAACTGAAGGAGAGCAAAACACCCCCTCAAAACTCTGAAAGCAGGGATCAAGTATTTATTCTCAACAACTGTGATATCAGGGTTTACGTGTCTAGTTTAGTATATTTAATGAACCTGAGTGAAGGCTTTACGGTTACGTATGACTCTGCATTATTTTAAGATGAAAAATTAATGCAATAGAAGAGATGAGGAGACACAGATAGAAAGAAAATGTGTGTGTGTGTATTCTCTGCTACATTAATCGGTGTAGAGTAATGAGATACTGGTGGGGCTGATACAGGAAACAAAAGAAGAACACAGAGGGGGAAAATGGCAAAGGACAAAAAAAAGGAAGTCCAGAGAAAAGAGACAAAAGAAAAAATGGCAGACGGGCAAAAGCTGAGCAGCACAGGGCTGCACTGTCTTCTATTTTGGCTCAGGTGGGCTCCGGTCCAGGCATAACTCTAACCCACAGGGAGGGTTTTTTGATCACGGCCACTCCCTTCAAAATGCCCCATTTCCACAGATTCTACAAAACACACTTTCACACTTTCAATAAGAAAAACAGGAAGCATGGCACGTCTGACACCGCTGCTGTTTTCTTTCTCTTTCACATGTAATCTCATTTGTACAGGCTTTAGGTGGAAACGTCGTGCACACATACACATAGAGACACAGACAGAAAGCACGAGGCCTTATCGGGCATATCAGGCATGGTTGAGCAAGGCATCATGGATGAATTCTCTCATTTTTGCCCGTCTAGGATTCATAGAGTGAATCGATATGAACAAACAGTGAAAACGACATCAAAATTCTCCAGAGTCCAAGGACGTGTCTTAACAGGCTTTACTTTCCTTTTCTCCACACAACAAGCAGCAACTTTAACGTCTGAAAAATGAACATGAAAAACGAGCACATGTGCTAAAAAATGGAGACAGCAGTTCCTTGATTGGCCGCTTGGATCCGGCCAATTTAACAGCAAAATAAACACGTTCACAGCCTGCTGCAACAAACTCTTCTGGTCTTTGTGGCTACTTTTCCCATGAAAACCAGCTAAATAATCTTGTCAAATCTGACCGTCACTTCAGTTCGTTGACTTTAAAAGAAGGCTATTGCCTTCAGGTTTCTAAATTTGAGCCTCTGGGTGACAACAGACCAGGTGGATGCTACCACATGATTAAATTCTCCCCTCCCAAATAATTAGGTGGTTTGGCTCAAACAGCTTGAGCCGAGTCTAAAACCCGAATCACAAAAACGTAAGACCAAGAGGAAAATATGTGATTGAAATCGTGGGCCCTGCTTTTGTTCCTCACCGTCTGAACAAAACCCAGGCTCACTAAGCTCACTGTAGGCAGGTGACACCCCACAAACTCCAAATATGAACCTCTTGCTGGCTGAGCGCGATGCTTTATCGCTGAAAATCTTCAAGTGTCAACGTCATTAGTAAGTTACGTAAGTAGGACTGTTCCTCCTGAGCGGACATGTCGGCAGCCCGTGATGAGACGCTGCACTTTGGGAAACCTGCTTCATAGCACCACTCAGATGAAGGAGTTAAGACACAAAGTATGTGCTTGACAGGCTCGTGGCAGATTTGACCCTGATAATAACGAGGACCTTTACTGCTTAACCCCGCTGTGAAATATGCACAAAAATGTCCCCTGTGGGCCATTTGTGATTAGGGGCACCACTGGACTCCAGAGGAAAATAAGAGCAACATGTGGCTTTCTAAGCTGTAGAACAGGGTTGTCAAACATAAGGCATGGGGGCCAGAATTGGCCAGGTGAAAACTCCAATCCGGCCCACTGGACAAATTTGAAAAATATGAAGGAAGAGATAAATTTGGGGCTTTTAACTAAATTTTACAACTTTTCTTACTCCACCATGGCCATTCATTTCACACCAATTAAGGAATAGAGAAACAATTAAATAGCAGGGTTTTTTTCACTGATGATACTGCACTTCTTTTTCTTATACTGAGATATTTCAAGGATCAAATGTGTCATTAAAAATCTTTACATTGACACAAGGGGAAGTTTCACTGGTCCGGCCCACTTAAGATCAAAGTGGGCTCTATGTGGCTCTATGATGAGAAATGAGTTTGACATCCCCGCTACAGAAAGTGTTAGCACAGTGTTAGAAGAAGCTAAACAGACCTAGGTTTAAATGATCCACATACACACATTATGTATTCTTACATTTTTAGAGCTGCATTTTTATAAAATCTAGAGTTGATCGCATTCAGATTTGATCAAAAATAAAAAATAAAAACAAGGAAGGAGAAGTAGAAATGATCCGCTTTCTTTCCTCGAGCACTTTAGATAAAATGAGATTTAAAAAAATGAAACTAATGATTAAACAATGTAAATATGAGCAAGCGTGGGAGCAGTGCTGGAGAAAAGCCTTTAAAGGGTGAAACAGAAGGTTCTTGACCTGCAGCTGCTCCGATTAACGTCTTATCAGCATCTCTTTAGATTTCAGTGGATGGCGAAATAAAAGCAGGGAAAAAACAACAAAGCTGGGAAGAAGAAGAAGAAGGAGAAGGAGAAGAAGAAAACCCGAAACCCGGACTCTTGCAGCTGTTACAGGTGCTGATCACACAGTAAACTCACATGGTATAATGTACACTACATTTACTTGGAGCCTGTGTGTGTGTGTGTGTGTGTGTGTGTGTGTGTGTGTGTGTGTGTGTGTGTGTGTGTGTGTGTGTGTGTGTGTGTGTGTGTGTGATACTGAGAGCATAAAGAAACATCGACACACACACAGAGTCAAAGTGGACGTGCTTTAATACGTGAATGTTTTTGTCACTGTGTAATGCAAACTTGCAGCTAAAACTAAGACTCTGCTAATTCATGTAAAGCTGATCACGAGCTAAAGATATGGGTCAGCGATGCATTCTGTGTGTGTGTGATGTGTAAGCATAGTTCAGAGTTTAAGGTTTAAACAAGGCCAAGCAGAAAGAGTGAACGAACGTTGTTCATGCATCCCAGAGATATCAAAAACATCAGTTTTTGTTAACAGAGCTTTGAGCAACAAGACTGTTTCCGGATCACCAGAAATTCCTTTAAATAAACATATTTTCCTATATTCTGCTGAATAAGACTTGAGACTTCACTGATTGCCCCAGAAGCAGCAGACTCGGGGCTGACAAAGGCCCCACAAGTCAGCCCCTCGCCATAAACTCCCACGCTCAAGCACCAGATGTCGAAAATGGAATTAAAATGTTTAATCAACCTTTTTGGTCTCCGCAGCCATCTTTGGTGATTGGATACTGAATGTGATGACGAGGGTGTGGATCTGACTGCGAAGCTGCACGCTCATTGGCTAAAGATTTTAAAGACTTTAACCCTGTCCTTGGATTGACCATAAATTTTAAAAAATGTAATTAGGATTGCATTCAATATGAAGTCTTCTATAAAAGTCATTAAGAGAATGTAGTTTAGGCCCCACTATAGCTCACCGTGCACTGAAGGGCGGAGTCCTTACTGGAGTCTGCCCTGGGCCGCTATATGTGGCACCCACCCCTCCAATAACACATACACACACACTTCTGTCCCCACCTTCTGCTCAGCACTGTTGTCCAGTAAACTAACGGACAGTTTACATCTTTTGTGTATTCACTTTTCAGATCCAGAAGTTACATCTATCTTTTACCGTCTCTATGGATGTATCTGGGGATCCCTACTGGCAGAGTTGTCATGTCTGTATGGCATAAAGAGCCCAACATCTGATCAAAACTAGTCTAGTAGTTGCGCCGAAGTCTGCCATCTGTCAAAGTTTTAGAGTTTACGCAGATGCAAAATCAGTTTGTGCTGCTACTACTTTTGTTTTTATGAATTCCCATTTAAATTGCTGTAAAATGTTGCCATGTCTATAACTGAACACTAAGTGTGCCTGTTAGCTTCAAACATGAGCTGTTTCAGGCTTCTCTCTGACCCCTTCTTTTAAAGTGCACTTGGCCCTCGCTTTGAGGGGCCCCATGAGAGGCTCTCATTTACCTTCCGCCTGACTCGGGCCGTTGAGGATTCCCTCTCTCTAAGGTGTCGTCTCCAGGGGTGATAGGCTTGCTGCAGCCATGGCAACGCACTTGATCCCCACAGCTTACCACAAAGACGAGGAGGGCGGAGGGCATGAGGTGATTGGCCGAAAACCCGCGTTGCGCGAGCACACGCACGGATACACACAAAGTTCTAGCTTAGGCAAAAATGCAGAAAAAGTGTACACTGTGTGTGTCTGAGGGGGACACTTTCAAGCCCACACACCGTTTTCCTCCCACCAACACAGACGCACACACTGACAACTCCATTATTACGTGCCTGTCTGTCAAAGCCGACATGATAACTTAGCCAGCCCCGCGGCCAGGATAAAGAGCAATGCTGCACAGACTGTTACATGTAGCTCAATGACTGACCCAGAAAACACCTTAAACACTGTCACAATGAGCAACAAGCAACCTGAAAGAGTGTGTGTGTGTGTGTGTGTGTGTGTTTGTGTGTGATTATGTCCTTGTTCACGGATGTGCTCGGGGAGTATGGAAAGGATGTCTGCAGAATGCGTTTACAGGCGTGCACATTGAGTGAGCGAGTGGCGAGCTCGTGCGTGCGGGAGCGATGCAGGAAGCGGCAAGCAGCGCTGCAAACGTCCACATAATTCACTGGGATCATAAAGGAAGGAGAGCGCACAGTCTTTTATTTTATTTGCAGTCGCCTGAGGAAACGCCATTGTTACTCTGATGACTGGATGAAAATGGATGCCTGAAAATGTGCCCTTGATGGATTTTGGTGCTTGCGGTTAAACTGTGCAAACTACAAAATAGGACCAAGCGTGTTTTTATTTTCATAAAGTAGCCGCAAAAGAATGGTTTTAATCAGGGAAAAGGCTGGAGCCAAAATAAAGACGGGCACAGAACCAAAACCAACTCTGGTGTTTGTGTATGTGAGTGAAGTGAAGTGATTTTCGATCATGTCACACACAGGCTCGCGTATCCCACCTTCCCTCTGGCAGCAACAAACTCTATCATGTCCACATTACCTCACCTGCCCTGTGGCTGTGTAAACCTAGAAGTGTGAACACACACACACACTTTACACGAGGCTACAATGTACCATGTTCAAGAATATATGTTACTGCCATCCCCATCGTCTCACGGCTTCGATCTATCTGTCAGTGTAACAGACGGACAGCAGCCATTGTTGGCTCGAGGCTTTCAAGAGGCACAACCAACATGCAGACGACACATAAGCGGACGCAAGAGTAACTTTATCCTGTTTGGACCCTCTCGAGAAAATTCCTTCCCCCTAGTTGGCAAAGTCAAACAGCCGGTATGCTGACATCAATGGCATTACCCTCCGAATGATGTGTTTTATCTGCTTGTTGTAATGCTTGAGGTATGTCATAGGCGCCTTTTGTCTGCCTCTTTGTCAGCAAGCTAATGCAAAACTAATACAACTAGGAATCGTGAAATTTCTGGTGGAGGATGGAGGATGGGCAAAAGGAGAATCCTTTTGATCACTTTTTTATTTTTTAAAGTTGACCTTGGTGGAAGCACAGTTCATAGGCAGGCTTTGGCTCTTTGTCTTCTTTTGCTTAATTAATAACAATAAACTTTTGCTCTTCTTTTACATTACTTACTTACATACACAACTTTAGGACTCTGCCTGGTATATACATGTACATATGCAATTAGTAAAAATCCTATTTTTTGTTGCATCTTCAACCAGACTTTGGCTAATTATGATCATGTGACACAGAGGTCTGAATCTGGCCTCTGAGGTACTAGCTACTGCTGCACAGTGACCATCTAATTGTTATTTGAAGGGCCTCGCAGAGCTCACAGCATAAAGCGATTAAGGATCATCAGGGTCGATGCTAATGTTTTGCAGGAAAAAAACCTAATGGTGCAATAAAAGCCGGATCTGACAGGGATCACAGAAGAGATAAAGAGACGCAGGGAGAAGAATGAGGAGGCCGAGAGGCAAGACAGGAGGAGGAGAATATTTTACTGCAGGGAGGGCAGAGCAGCTATAAACTGTGTGGATTTTCTCTTTCTCTCTTTCTACTTTTATGCCCACCTCCCCACGAGAAAAATTCCACTGAATCACTGTCTTTTGCACAGTTAATAAGAGGTTTAGGTCATGCTAGGTGAGGTGTGTGAAATTTCCTCCCCTTAGTAACACCCACACACACACACACAATATTTCACATCGCAGCAGAGTTAGGAAGGAATGTCAAAAATTGGAGAAGGTGCAAAAAAAGCAGACATAAGACAGAAAGGTGTAGTTACTGTATCTCCACAGTCCAAAACACACAATCCACTGTTCCTACTGACCGCTAACTCTGCACAAAACAAACCCGACCCAATAAATTGCAAATGTACCGCATTCATCTAACTTCTCACTACTATTTCATTCTGAGGACAAATCTTTGAGCGACACAACAGGTGATTAATGATAGCATTTGAAGTTAGATGACAATCTAAACAGAAGCGTGCAAGCTCATGATGATATTTATCATCTGTTATTATTACCAGAGCCTAAGCTTAAAGTTTAGACCTGCCACTCTGATGTTGCCAAGGAAAACACAGCCACTGCTCAGTGGGTGTCTACCCACCTGTTTGTCTGCCTGCCTGCCTAGACTCGAGCGTGTTTATTTCACCTGAGTGAATGCTTATACAGGAAGGCAATGAGAACTGACAGATGATGAGCAACAGCACTGTAACTGTGTCCTTTCTGCTTATGCACTGTTTAGGTATTTGTAAGTAGCAGACTCTCCAGGCAGGCGGAGTAGTGGAGCAGAAAAAGATACAAGTGCTGCATGAGGAGACTCCCTTAGCCCTGGGCAGTATGTTTCTGAGTATTAATCATAAAACTGAATATCATGATAATGTTAGTGCCTACCAAAACTACAAAGCAAAAACCTTTTAATCAGATGTTACACATAAAATTGAACTCCTAAAAAAAACCCTGACATTGACTTTATTTACTTACTTGAGTATTTTTATACCACCAACTTGTGCTAAATATTGTTTTGAGAAAAGAAGAAAAGAGGCTCAATACATAAAGCTAGACTGAACCATGGAAAGACATGAGCGTACGCATCAACGGTACCATGTGAGTTTACAGCTGCAGAAGCATAGATTGTATTTTAAAGATGGCCGTTCCCATGACAACCACCAATTTCTAAAATCCACATGTTGAAGCTTCAACTTTAGCCTCAATGTGGTTTGAAACCTTAACTTTAAACCCATGTTGGGTTTCTTGGAGCTTGGTGTTAGCATATTTACACGAGTACTAAAATACCAGCTAACGCTAATCAAGGTTAGCTAGCTTTAGCCACAAACTGTGTGGGTTCAAAACAGAGATGATTTCTACTTCAACCTAAGTATTATACTAATAAAATGCAAGAATGCACTCACGTAAACTGAAGTACAAACTGAAGGCACACTATTTGTCAGATAATTCCATCAAAAGTCTTTTAAGAAGCCAGCCTTCAGTGACTTGAATTAGTGGATATGAAGCCTTTAGGCAGCATACCGATCACCCTACAAAGAAAACAAGCTCCTAATTTGAAGCTTCAACAAAACCTAAACAGGTATAGAATTTGTTTTTAAGTCCTTATGTTTATAAGTTCCTGTGTTTTATGAAATGAAAATGTTCTGGACCTGGGTGTGCGTGTTGATCATTTTTTTAGTATTTTGGAGCAAAGTGGCCACTGGAGGAAGAAAAATATTTGGTACTTTAGTCTTGCCTTAATTTTTCATCCCTTGAGATTTAAGTTTTCTAGTAAACAAAGTTTCCAGGTCTGAAAAATGACACAAGCAGAACTCATTCAAATAGTCAGGAAATGGCAACTGCTTAAAATGAACTGAAAGTCTAACTAGACAGTCTTCGACAGTTTCCGGCAGCTCCACTTAGAGGTCGAGTGGATCATCTCCCTGTATTTTACCTTGTCCATAGCATCCTCTTATGTCACACCTACACTCTGCACGTCCTTCCTTCACTACATGAATATTCTCTTTGGTCTTCCTCTTTTCCTTCTGCATGGCAGCTCCATCTTCAACATCATTCGTCCAATATAGCCACCATCCATCGCCTCTCTAACTCTGTGGCTAGCCTGAGCTGTCCTCTTTCACCATGACAACCTTCAGCTTGGCCTCCTGTGTTTTATAAGAAAATGACCCAACTTCTCACCAGATTTATGACCTCATTAAATGCTGTATACACGCTTTATGGGGTAACTACCTTGTGACTGAGAAGTCACTAGTGTCTGTGGATGCAATGCCCTCATTTTCTTCAGATCTATCCCTTTTTTGACATCCAATTTGTACAAGGTGCCGATGGCCTCAATGTTCAGTTCAAGTCTTCACAAACTGATGCATGACATACGCATTAGCTAACTTATTTATAGAGTGTTGGAAGAACACTGTGGAGAAATGTTATGACTCGTGGGTCCCCCTTGTGTTTATGGACAAACACAGGGATGACGTAATAATCATCCCTTCTACCAGTGACACATTGTTATTGGCACGTTGCGGTAATATCATGCAAAGAAGCAAGTGTCCACAAAAGCAGTGAAGAAGCAGACCGCTAGCAAACATGTAAAAATGTTACGATTTAACTAAATATTGGAAGAAAAAAAACGGCCTTAAAAGTGATGCATGACTTCATAAAGAAGTCTAACAGAAAAGCCAGGTCAAAGCCTTCAACAGCCAAACAACAAACCAAAACCACACCATCTACGACAGCATTTTCTACAGTGGAGACTAGACCAGAGCCAAGTGACAGAGTTAGTCCAGTGGACTGTACTAGAAGCAGAGCGAGGACTAAATGAGACCCAGGCGAAGGGGGAAAAAAAGCCCAGTTGGGGACTAAGCTAGAGGTCAGAGGTTACCTCCTTCTTATTGAGCTCCAGCCAGGCGGTATAGAGAGGGAGCCGCAGAGCTCCGCTGGAGTCCACCAGACTCCACCCGTCCTGGGAGAGAGACACCGTGAGAGAGAGACACTGCATTAGACCTGCAGCTCACAGCCAAGCCTCATCAGCATGCGTGTATGCTCTTTACTCACGTGAACGTGTAATTAGTGCATTTTTTGTGATTCTTTTTATACTTTTTGCTTCTTTTGTATGTGCAGATTAATTGCGTCTTTTCATTAAGAAAAGCAATAAATTATGGAAAAAAAAAAAATCAAAAGTACGGTGACGGAGTGCGTCTGAATCTTTGTTCCCATCAGCACAACAACAGCGCTGCACGCGAGATGCCTTCATGCTCCGCGGTTACATTCGCTACCGACCAATTTGCCGACAATAACGACATCCTACTTGCCCACTTCAAAAACACCTCTCCCACCACCACACAATAGGCTACAACTCACGCACTGCCGCCTTTGGACAAGAGCGACTGTGGCAGATTTACGTCACGCTGTGAAATGCAACGCTGTGTGAAGAACAGGTGAAATTTACAGCAGGAAAAAAACAGTGGAAACATTCAAACACGTGAACTCCCCGAAACCCGGCTACCAGCATGTCGACAAAGCCAGTAACACAACAGGGACACAAGAACATGTGTAGCACTATGTGATGATTACAGTAAGTTAGTAAAAAGTGATCAATATTTTTCCTCTGAGGGGGTGTAGGTTTACCTACAATGTTTGAACATGAACACATGTTGCTGTATCGTATTACAGTTGGTAAAATAGCAGCTAAAGGTAGCTAAAGGCACTGTGTGTGTGTTTATGTGTGATGATAACCTCAACTGTCTAAGGTCTGTGGAAACATCAAGAAGAACAAAGAATAACATGGCCTCTTCCTCTGAAAACACACCCTGACTGGGAATGCAGAGTCTGGGGCTTCACCTTAAAAAAGAAGAGAACTACTTAACCTTTTTTAAAAGCACTTAGTAAAGACAACACACAAAACCTTCACCCATGTCTGTGCAGGAACACGAGATAGCACGCACAGACACAATGAGCCCTGTGCCCTTCATCTGCAGCAAACACTCACACAGAAGTGTATGAGTGAGCGTGACACAGTTAAACACCTAAAAAGGAATGCGTGCCACTCTGTTTTGCGACGGCCACCCGGGCAAGCTGATGTAAAACTGCAACTAAAGGAGGATGGATGACTACTTCAAAACCACTGTCGGGCTCTTTGCAGCGTATCTTAAAAACAGTTATCCACTGAACGCTTGTATGTAAGGCTGCGCGTGTGTGTGTGTGTGTGTGTGTGTGTGTGTGTGTGTGTGTGTGTGTGTGTGTGTGTGTGTGTGTGTGTGTGTGTGTGTGTGTGTGTGAGTTCACGCTGCAAACCCAAATAAATCCTGAAACATCAACAAAGAGATGGATAGAAGCACGAAGACGAGGGTAAGAGTCTGTTTATGTTACAGCACAGACTGAGATATAAGTCTTTGGATCCACTCTTCTGGTGACGAAAAGCGAGACAAAGCAAAAATCTGCATTAATATATTTGTATTTGGTCTTTATTTACAGAGACTATTACCAGGAGCCTCCAATATTTTACCCTCTGAGACCTAATAAAATTTCGGTATGCATGTATTTTGAAAAAAGTTGGGATGCCGTGCAAAATGTAACTAAAAGTCAATTAAACTGACAGAATATGGAATGGATGGGAGCATATGATGCTATAAACCTGTGTACACCTTTCACCACTGACGGTATACACCAATTATATAAGCTTCCAACTAAATAAATTAGGCACTAATGTACCCCCATACCACCAGAGATGCAGGGTTTTGAACTGAGCGCTGACAACAAGCAGGATGGTCCCTGTTCTCTGTACGTTTTGTTTTTGTTTTGTTTTGTTTTACTTTTCCAACGTTTTCTTACCCTTGTTTGAATGTTTTTGAGCTCCTTTGAGAATATTTTGACAATAATTGCTACGTACATATTGTTTAACAGATAACCAATTACTTAACTGAGCTGAAAAACAAGCAGAGTGAAAATCAACTTTGTTAAATTTAAGATTTGCGCGTTTTCGATACCTTCATAACACAAAACTATTTTTTTTAAAATATCAAAGAAAGCCTGTCAGTGGGGGTGAGTAACAGGTCTCTAATTAACCGAGAGGTTCAGTCCTGCAGAGGTGGAATGCAAAACAAACACACACACAGCATATTAAAAAACATTTCACACTACGCTGTGAAGCAATTTGCACTTATGTTCTGATGATTAAAACGCCGCCACACAAGCAACCTCGGTGAGTCCGAGGGAAGAACAGCAAAGGCAAAAGTAAGAGTGAACTTATGGTACTCGCTAAGCCTGTCTGGGAATGCTGTCTGCACACCCTAACTGCAATTATCACAGCCAATATTAGCCGGCACGATACTATGAGCATGTCCAACATCATGTGGGAAAAACACTATAATAAAAATACTGCAAACACACGGGCACGTCATGTCTGCAGACCTGGATTTAGGACCATGAGGATGGGCTACATGAAGGTTAATTATAGGTTATTTTTACATTGTTTAGCTTTAAATATGATATAAAATGTTACTAAGATTGTTGCTGTAAATTCCAACTTATTAATCATTTCCTTGGTTCCCTTGTGTAAATGTACTAACCAACAACATATCAATAATAATAATACATGAAATAGAGCCACAGGATTATTGGAGTACAGCATATGTGGGAAGTAGCAAACTTATATTTACTGTTAACACTCTGATAGTAACTAAAGAGGTACCTGTGGAGTTCATGAAATTAACTTTAAGGTTGTAGTTGCTGCGAGGTTGAGTGAAAACCTCCATGCAGGTGGCCTAGCAGACACACAATCACGATACAACTCATATCCTGCCCAGTGTCCTAAATTGCATCATTTCCTGCAACAAGAAGCATCACTTCCTGTAGTTAACACACATCAAAACCCAGGAGAAAACCTCCAGCTGCTCCAGGAATATCACTTCAACACACTTTTTATCTGTGTTTGCGTCTGTGCATCCTGTTTGAGTATGCTAACACAGTCGGCTGTCCTTGAGTCTTTGCTCTATGGAATCTCAACAATGTCTTTATCCTTCCATTGGTATTGTGTGGCATTCTCTAATAGGGGTACACACATTAGCACACATTCAGAAACACGCACGCTCTCGATTTGTCTGCCCCCCTCCCCCGGATTTAACCGCATGCACATACACGCCCAGCTTTCCAGTCGACTCTCATCACCGCAACAATTGCAAATCCATGTCTGTTGTCATGCCAACCCTCCCCTGACCTTTGACTTTCAGTTTTTATTAGAGGCACCCTAATTCTTCAGATGACAGCTACAGACACTTGAAAAAAAGGGGGCAAACATAAAGTCGTACACAGCTTCACTCGCCTCATCGTTTGACCCAATAAATCATGGTGTGTGTGCATGTGTGTGTGTGCCGTTAAACAATACAATTAGATTGTATGTGGGGCCAACAACCCTGGATTAAGTTGCACCTCCTTGGGACAACTGCTAACTTGTTTAAAGCCAGTGATTAAAAATAAAGCAAGCCATTATCACGAGCTATTACAGGCTTGAGGGAGCTTTGACTTTACTTTGCGTGTGTTGTTTGTTTTCTTTCTATACAAGGAGAAATGTCAGTTTTGGGTTTAAAAAAAAGTTTGCTTTTAACTGGTTGCCCTGAAGATGGCGACCAATCCTATGACTACTTGCAGTCAGTTGCTGTTTGTGACTGAATGGGGTCGAGATGGCAATCGCATGCAATCTGTTTGAGATAAGATGACTGTGTTAAATCTGTTGTCATCTGCATACAATGAAATTCACATTATCTACTTCATTCAGAGTCCAACCAAACCCTCAGATATACAGACCTCATGAAACAGAAAATCCCTCTATTAACAGTGACCTAGTTGCTGCAGGATGGCAATTTAACTGCAAAAGGACATCGGCAACCTTGCTTTTATACGGGAATACAACCACAACACAACCTGTTGGTGCAGACTGACTCACACACTGCGTGTGTTTGAGACAAAGACAGAGAGATCCTATGTGAGGCTTCATCATGTTCCTACATACACATGTCAACAGGCCTAATCTATTGTGAGAACATTACTGCTTTCTGCCATATTCATTTCCACTAATCCCCCCGCCAGTGCTTGGAGGATTATATTACCATCAGTCAATCTGACTTCTGATCATTCAGCACATGAGGAAAAGCTGACCCGGTGTCAGCGCTGCAGTCGGCCTTGGGCTAATTTCACGGAATGTGTCGCCAGCTCTGAAAATCACTGGTCTGTATCAAGACTGACAGAAGCGAAACGCACACGCCCCCCTCCTTCACACACACAAATAACGCTTGTGATACTGGGGCTACAAATGCGTGCGTTCGTGTGCTGCCTACTTGTATCTGCATGCTGGGGAATCGAAAAGGAAGCCTATAGGATCAGTAGAGTTAAATAAAAACAACAAAACAAAAGCAAACTGCACAGAAAGGGAACAAAGCAGGAAATCTGTTCAGACATGGGAATTAATCTCTCGTTTCCAGGGTGGCGTTCTTACAAATACCTGACAACCCCATGGACAAACAAAACAAAGAAGTCTTCCATGTCAACAGACTGTATCCAGAAATAATACCTGTAGTAGCGATGAGCCTTGCAGCAGCACCGAAGCTGGTTTGAACCATTGTTTCTACAGCATCACTATTCTGTCATGAAGTTGACAAAAAGGTCATACAACCTCAAACAATAGACGTACAGATGTAACCCAGAAGCTAACACATAAAGTGCGGCAGCCCGATTCATCAGCTTTGATGAATACGTCCCTGTCAAGGCAACCAAACATGCTCAGGGATCTATAGCTCGTGGACACAAGAAAGGCGAGCAACCTGTGAAATGTGAGAAGCTGTGCATTGTAGGCAAGTGTCAGGCCAAGAATCGGGGTACTCTCTTTAACAGGTTGCAAGACCCAGGTGCTGCAGTAATACGACGCCGAGTCAGTGATGCTACAGCTTGCGGCCTCACGTACATTTAGGGAAATCACAAAAGTAAAGAATAAAAAAGATGGAACAATATTTTTTGGATAGCACGAACACACCTCTTAGATTCCAAAGAGTAAAGGCAGCACATGCTGATCAGGACAGGATCCATTAGCATCGGGAAGATGGTGCATTTAATGCTGTTTCAACTTTCATACACTGGGTTGATGAGTACTCTGTTTTGACAGCAAACGTTAAATGCAGTTATCAAACGTTCAATTTTACAGCAACCAAACACGACACAAAAGCTTGTTCATCCTCAGAAATAGAGCGTTCTCTTATTTCTCGTCTGGCTTAATATTATAAGAACAACGCCTGCAGGGTGGAAGTTTGTCAAGTAACACCAGGAACTGACTGCAATGTAAACCCTTTTAATATAATATTGCAGCTGAAGAGGATACTCAAGCTACACTGCGAAATAATCAAAGTCGGGTTTTTTTCTCATTTAGAAAACAGGACCATCGTGGGAACATTTTAGGAAATCACTTTGAGCTGTGAGTGAAACAAACTAATAATTCCCACGGATGTTGGTGATTAGGAATACCTCTAGACTGTGGCATTATGGAAATATGCTTGGGCTGCATATGGAGGTCATTCACCCTTAACTAAGACAGACATGCTACATTCACTTTAGTGGCCCAAAGGTGAACTTTAACACTTGAAGCCAGGCTATAATTCAGAATTTAGGACTGAAACACAGGGGAACAACCTAACTACACTTTTAGATAATCTCACAAATCACTGGTCAACATCAAAGAAATCCTCTTCACTCCCACAACACAATTCCTGAACTCACTAACCCTCAACCCTGGCTAAACACACTATCACCCCAGTATTATGGATCGCACACCAAAACAGGAAAAAAAAAATCAAATTCAAGCACAAACTCTTCTCTCCCAACTTTGAGCCAGGATCCTTTGTTTTAGTGGTGAGAATGGAAAAGGTTTTCTGGAAGAGGAGGGAAGAAAACACGGAAGCGACCTGACTGCTTGCATTTCTTACCTTGTTGTAGTAATGGAGCTGGACTGAGTGCCACTGACCGTCACTGACTCCACCCGGGACGTAGGGAGCCACTGTGGTCTTTGTCTCACCTGCATGAGAAACAAATTGTTATTAGTTAATTCTGCAACTTGATTTGTGCACATGACTACACGGGCATGCTACTTCTCGATTTGTACACAAGGGCTTAAAATCATCAAATCAAATTGTCAATCAGTGTCAAACTGCTTGCTAAAATTTGCAAAGCGGAGCTGCTTGCAAACATTAGCAGAAAAGGAAGGAGGAAACCCCCCTGAGGATCTTTTATTTATACTAAGGCTGTACTCTCTTTCTTTTAAAGGTTAAAAAGTTTTACCTCGTTGTAACACGATACATGGATCACTTCAATTTTTAAAACATAAACCACTGGCTATTGATAAGTTACTAATAAACATTCACTGTGTCTTATCTTGACATGCATGCACACCACACAGATCGTAAATCAACACGCATTAGTCTGCAGCATCAGTGATTCTCAGTGTGGAGACTGTAGTGCACAACGGCACCAGATTTGCAGAGGGTTTACCCTGTTTGTCAAGGGCAGGAGCAGCCGGGGCACACATCCCCTGCTCTGGGAAATCGGTAAACAGCGCGGCAACATTAAGGACTTGAGTGTGTGTGTGTGAGTCTTTGTATAGAAAGATAAGGAGCAAACATGATTAACTGATGTCCTACTTCGCCAATGAAAAGCACAGAAAGAAAATTACTGCGAATAATCCTGAGAGCTTCCCTCCTACTCCTCTCATTAAACGTGACTCATAATTCAAAACATTAAATTTGATGATTCATGCGTCGAACGTTTAGATATATGTCAGTTTTGAAGCAGGGCACAAGGACTTGGCTTCTCTCCCGAACAGGCTTCACCCAAAATAGTCATACTGAACTGGATTCCTCCCTGTACGCGACCATGGGAAAGTAGACTCAGCTCGGAGAACATGTGTTTGATCTGCATTCAACAGTTACCAGTTGTAACAATGATGCTGGGTGTGTGAGCACACTTGAATGAGTTTAAATGCGCTAATGTTTGTACGAATTGATCTTTCAAAAATGTTTAAAACAAGTAAGTTGCCACTGTCGTGCTGCTTATGGACCTTAGCCATCATGGATTTTGTGGTGGTGTTTTTTGGCCAGTTAGGTGTCACCATTAATCAGTCCTTTCAAAATAAAACACTCCTATCCTTTAAAGCATCATGTTTGACTCTACTATATTTGGATAATTTGTGTATGCACTAACGCGCATTTGTCAAAAGAAAGTGGAGATAGATAAGAATTATGTACCTACGTCTCTGTAAAAGTCACTTTAGATAACGCGCACTTACGCCATATTAATCTCCTTATAATGCAGCCGAGAACTGATACGCATCAGTCGCACACACAAAAGCAGACGATCACGCATTACAGGGCCTAACCTCCAGAGAAGGTGAGCTGAATCTGTTCAGCGATGATCTCCAGGGCGATGAAGTCATGTTTCTCGTTGAACCTGCCGTTGTAGAGGAGCAGGGCGTTTCTTTCCCTGGTAGCAAACCTGAAAAAAATTTTTTTTGTAAAGATGATTAACTTTGATAAAAGGAACTTTCATATATGTGTCATAGAAAGGGCTGCGTGAATTGCAGCTGTTTTTCTTTACGGGATGCTCGTGTTTCCCATCACATTTTTTAACGCCTCTCCAACTCAAACAGTGCGGGACTGAAAGGTCGAGAACCTTGCAGAAAGTTTTATGACGAAAAGAACCGAGGCGTTCTTGAGGAAAAGTCACTTGGAAAGGAAAGGAAGGATGTGTAAAGCACAGAGGAAACGGCGCTTCTGAAGTAGACGGTGCATGACTGTGTCTACATGTGAAAACGACACAAAAGACCTGGCAAATGAGCCAGCACCTACTTGTGTGTGTGTTCTACGGGGTTCAAAGTTCAGATGTGTGTGTGTTTGTCTGTGTGTTTGGAGTGTAAGGTGAGGGCAGTGGAGTCAGCCGGCAGATGCTAGTGAGCCCAGGAGGGCAGGAAGTCAGGATGGCTGAAGCCAAACACTGATAAGGGAATCTAGGAAACAAATCACACAGCCTTTCCTGTTTTCACCTCACTGGCAACCTTTCTCACCGTCACTCTGTCCACAGATTTACAAAATCATCTCACCTATTACTGGTAAAAATGAGTTAAAGTACTTCTTTTTGTAATATTTACAGTACGACTGTTTTTCCTCTGGCGGTTTCACTTTGTTTTAAAAAGTGTGAAAGGCACAAATCATAAATCTTCATGTTCAGATGTACTGTGTGAATTATACCTTGGTTGTTCCTGAATGTGCATCTCTATGTACGTATTCAAGGAGGTGAGACACAATGGAAAAGGGCATGCATGTCTCAGCACGTCCCAGCTGGCACACTTAAGTTTGCTGACTTCCACTGTGTTTAAATTGCTGCTTATGACACGCACAAATGCTCACAGGGTGCTGAATTTTAAATAGTGACACTAAATTCTGAAACCATTCGGAAAAATGTCTTTTTCCATAGTTATTCTCAGCTGCAGTCATTAGCATGTCCAAGTAACTAGCTATTATCAGGGATTTAGCTGAAGTCATATTAGTTTGTCATGTATATAATCATTGTGCATCTATTGGCTTTACAGCTGCTCTGATCAGAGTTAGCTGGAAGCAACAAAAAGTAAGGCAAGCGTAAAACTGTGATACTTTGCTAACATTAACGCGCTTAGCTATCAAGCTAAAGCTGCTAAAATTTTCTCTTTGCTTTTTTAGTGAAATCATCACTAGGGTTTTTATTTTTATTTGGAATGATCATTTATATTAATTAAAATAATGTGTTTCCACACATTAGGCTACCTGTTAATGAATGCCAGAGCTGTTTGGGGTAAACACTGCATGCATTGGGATTCAATACTTCATTATACACAGGGTGTCATTTTTTGATTATTTTTTTATTCCCACAATATGATCCCATTTGTTTTCAGCATCCCATCATTTTACTACTGCTGTTTAAGAGTGAAAACTACCACTTACTAAGTAAAGGAGAAATTAAAGGCAAAGGCATGAACTTGCTGAACTGCAGGTATACACTGGGGTTGCTGTCTGTGGCATCCTACATTTACCAAGAACTGCTAAGAAGGGCATCTCTGAGTAATGACCATTTTTGTGAATCTACTACAGTGGAATATTTATTAATTCCCTTTTTATTCTGAGAGCATTTATTGCTGTTGTATTTTGAAGTTATTTCAGTGTAAATACTGAAGTTAAATTGGCCATGTAGTGATAGATGGAAGGGGAGTTTAATTGTGGGATGTTAAATAATGTGTACTGTAGCATTTTACTGTGAGTGTCAGAAAAGGAAAACATGAGGCTAAGACTATTGAATGTATTCATTTTATATATCCAGGGCTGCACATAAGTGGTCCGCAGGTGCGCATGCGCTGTCAAAATAAAAAACGCGCACCAGATAAGAAGTTGCAACGCGCGTTTGCGAACATAAGACTTTCTGGAGGAGGACAGACATTTGTTTAGAACTCTTAAAGATGTCAAAGAAGCTCCTTTAAGCAATTACTTTGGTGTTCCTCCACCTCCAAAGAAATGTCAGAAGGAGTCCGAACCGCAAAATAAGCATGTCCTTCCCTCCCACACTGATCTGATATTTTTGGACCACTTTTGGTGCTAAAAGGTTAAACAAACTTTTCTGCGCACATGACAAACCCTTTGTTTGTTTGTTTTTTCATAAAGGTGTGGCTTTTTAGGCTTCCTCTTATCATGAGATCTCTTTGTGCAGCACTAGAGCATGAGACTGAAGGTAAAAGTGTGTTTTATACGCCAGATGTGAGAGTTGGCAACCATGCTCCCATAATAAACTGTATGTGTGCCATATAAGAACAGTAATCTTGACAGTTGTAATGGTGATTAGTAAGCAAAGAGGTAGACACAAAAGATACCAAACTTACATGAAGGAGACGGTGAAGTGGAACCTTTGCCGCAGGCCTCTGAAGGTGATGAAGGACTGTCCAGGAAAGCTGCGGGTGGTCATCTCACAGTAGGGCTTCTCATACTCCCCGGGTGGACACTCGCACATGAAACCACCTGCAAGCCGGTTGATGCACGTACCACCATTCTTGCACACACCTGGTACACAGCGGTCTGATGATGCATTAATCTCACAGTGCTCGCCTGCAAGAAAAAGAGGGACCAAGTTACACAGAGCTGTTCTGCATCTTTTTTTTACTGTGAGAAACATTTTGCTGTTAATTGATATGGCCTGTGTTTCTCAGCTGCAGCACTACCAGGGGCGGAGCTAATGGGGGTTTTGGGATGGCACTGGCCCCAACACTATGTTGACATTTTAATGATATCATGGATGCAAATTGTTGACTTCCTCAGTGCATTACTATGAAATGCATAACTAAAAATTAAATAATATATTATGAAAGCTCTTGTGTCAGCAACAGATGCAAAATGAAAAATTTTGAACTAAAGCTTGCATGAGATTTTTTTTTAAATTTCCCATTCTTGCCGGTGCTTGGTCCACCCGCAAATGCAATATAGCAATGATAATAAATGTCATCTGATTGTCTCATCAATTTGTTATCATTATGTTATCTTTTATGCGAAGCGTACCTTCCACAGTTGACTGAAATACAGACCTCACTCAGCCTTAAGGAATCCAGTTGTTTAAACAAGATGCCTTTGATTATCAGCAAAGCACATTTATTCAACTAACATGCACACGTTAAACGTGGCATTAACTTTCTGTTGTTAAAGTCCCTCCAAAAACATCAGTTCAAGAAAGGCACGCCTCCCTCCAAACAGTTAATAACACTGACAAAACCTTGTTTACTGGTCTTTTCTGAGAAGCACACTTCTTAGCCAGAAGGTAATTTGGCCATGTTTGGAGAGAAGAGAGAGTTTGGAAAAAGAGTCACGGTGGAGGGACAAAGACTGCAAAAAGAAAGCAAGCTGACAGGGATAAGACTGCTGGCTTTCCTTCACTAAGCTCAGTGCATGGGCTAAACTTATATTTAACTGCACTTTTAAACTTGTAAACCGAACAACGATCAGATAACAGCTGATCAGTTAAATACCTCTTAGAGTGATTCAAGGTTGGGAACAAAAGAAATCCACTTTTGGATGAGTGCATTCCGGTTTGTTTTTACCATCCTGATAATAAACCTTAGGTTAAGTCACTTTGGCAACATTTTCTGATATGCCCGCAACTAAAGGCATAATACCCCTGCAATTAAACAGAATTTTGATATAATTTATTTATTTAGCAAAGGTAGGCACACTTAAGGCTACTTAAAGGTAGGTACACTAGAAACTACCTTTGGTTTTTACAGGAAACAAAAAAATAACTATACTAAATTTACTAAATTTAAGTACTTTATTAGCAGTGTGTGATTTCATGTTAATTTTGCAGAAAAGCAAACAATAATTCCCCATCTTACATCATAAATACGCTGTGGTTTTTGGGGTACGGGGCATGTTATGGAGTGGATTAATCTTGCCTTTTTTACATCTTTATTGTTTTACTTCTTGGCTAGCAGTATCAGCGAACATGTTAAACCTGTAGCCTCAACCCTTTTCATCCATCTGTGGCTGCTTTGCTTGGCTTCCTGTTCAGAGCTGCTTAAGGCCTGGTCAAACTTACTTGACTACCCATTGGTCATGAGGTTATCGCTACCCTCATACACTTCTCCTTCACATGCTAACTGCTTAACTGAAGCTGCAGGGTGGTATCAAATACATGATATATTACATTATCTAATTTAATTTCGCAACAGGTCCGGGAAGGGAAAATTCCTCTAAATGACCATGTGGTTTTAGCTTTTCCAAAATCAGCCAACTGGCCCCAGCTTCCTGGCTCTGCTCATTTAAAATTCCTACGTAAATACGCCAGCAGGCCTCTTTCCGACTGTAATAATATTTGTGATAGGTGCCACCGCGTCCCATTCTGCGTTTTGTGTCAATCTACTGTCTAGACAAGCTCTACTCTTCCAGGGCACACACAGACCCCCAAAACTGCACAGCTTGGAACCAGGTAATGGCCCTTCTCTCCTCAGCATAATCCTTTTTTCCTAGGGGGAATTATAAGGATCTGTTTCCCTGTAATGCAGGAAACCTGAAGAGGACAAAACAGGCCTTCCCCTTGTCATCAGCCCCATAATAGTCCCTGATGGCCCTTGAGTATCAGGAGTTGAACTGTGACCTTCAAAGAGGGGACACCGAGATGTAGGTAAAGGAAATATGATGGGTGGGTGGAGAAGATGGACATGGGCACAAGGAGGAGAAGGCGAGAAGCAGTATGAGTGACAAAGTCAGATATAATCAGGTAATTACTCGAGATAAGATGGAGGATGAGAAAGAGAGGGGAGGCAGAGCGTCGGGAGACACAGAGGGGTGGGAAGCAGGAGGCTGTCAGAGCCCGTTTAGGCTCTATTAGGGAGAGAAGAGTGGAGACAGTCAGGTATCAGATGTACAAGGGGGAAGTATGGGAGGAAGATCACTGATATTCGGAAATATTTTGCAGAGTGCTTGAATGTGAATGATGAAAGGTTCCGAACTTTCCCATAGCTCATCGACTAACTGAGTACTGAGTTACTTTAACACTTGCAAAACACTTGTAATCTCAGTATTTGGAATATTTAGCTCTGCACTGTTTACGTCCATGTTTGAAGTTAGCAGGCAGCTTGCTGTGTTTTGCTAGTATACTGCTAAACGTCTCATAATTAAGATCCTGCAGTGGTTACCGTAAATGTCGGGCTATAAGCCGCTACTTTTTGCACAAGCTTTGAACCCTGCGGCCTTTAGTCAGGTGCGGCTTTTCTATGGATTGTCCGTGATTTTTATCATATCGTAAGACGATTTGTTTTGTGTGTTCCGCTGTTGTACGGCACTACGTTGCCTGGCGGAAGGATCGGGGTTCAAGAGTGGTATGTTAGTCACATGTCCGTCCGCCAGGCAACGTAGTGCCGTACGAAGTAGCGCGAAAAACAAACTTCAAAGTAGCGGTACGCGTTCAGCGGGAGTCATGGATGATGAGCGGCGATAAACTTGCAAGTTATGCCCAAAAAGCAAGTTATGCCCAACTCCACCGGTGGATTCTGACAGCGTGGAAAAGTGTGAAAACATCCACGATCACCAACGGATTTCGAAGGGCTGGACTGCTGCATGATGGAGAGGAGGACACCGCCACGGCCCTTCTGAGGGTGTTCGACTCCGACACTGACAATGAGGATTTCTTTGGTTTTGAAAGTGACAACGAAGGAGAGAAGAAGAGTGGATGACGAAGCCATCCTGAGCCTGTTCGTATCCGACACTGGAGAAGAGGACTTTGGTGGTTTTAGTGCGCAGGAAGAAGAGAAAGATGGTGGTGAATGACTGACTTTTCTTCTTGTTAAAGCTGTGTCACTGCACCTGAGCCTAAAAGGTAGTCCGAATCTATTTTTCTGGTGTGCTGTAGGTTATTGTTATGTACTAACATGTGCAAATATGTACCCATAACTTGTTTTTCAAAATATTAATAAAAGTGATGTCTCCAAACAGCCATCTCTTTCCTGACAATTCCCTTTGTGCATATTCTCTTACATATGATAAGTCAACATTGAAACACCTGCGGCTTTTGGTCAGGTGCGGCTAATGTATGTACAAAGCAGGATTTTCCCCTGATTTTAGCTTGTGCGGCTAATATTTAGGTGCGCTTTGTAGTCCGGGAAATACGGTACTTTGTTTTTAGCAAACGTTTACCTGAAGTAGTTTTTCCTTTTATTTTAGACCTCTTGTGGGAAATGTGCAGCTGTTCGTTTGATATGCTCGATTCTTTTTAGACTTCATGATTCAGTTTTTCATGCTTTGTACCACTTTCAAAGAAATATAAAACGTTAGGAAATTCTCTTCTGAAACTGACTCCATGCAATCCAGCAGGATACACAATTCTAGCACTCTTTTTGCAGGATTACCCAGATCATTAGTAGGATGACTTCTCATTCAGACTGATTCAGAATGAAGCAGCAGCCAGACTCCTTACACGAACATGCTAATTTGACCATATTACCCCAGTGCTGAAGTCACTTCTCTGGCTCCCAGTTCAATACAGAATAACCTTTAAAATCCTTCTACTGGTTCATAAACTCAATGATCTGATCCCCCACTACACTGTGGACTTTCTCAGTGTCTATAATCCAGCGCAACCTCTCAGGTCATCAAGTGTGTTGATGGTGCTTTCAGTTACTGCGGTGTTATTCTTTGGAACAAGCTGCCCTCTGACCTGAAGTCAATTACACTTGTGTCTTAATTCAGAAGAACACTTAAACCTTTTAGCCTCACATTTCTTTTACATTTCACTGTATGTGCGCATTTTAACTTATATTTAGATCTTTGTAAAGTTATTCAGTGTTTACGGCACGGAGTTTATGTGTAAATAAATACGCTACATACATAAAACTGTTAAAAAGTTACAGGTTAGAAAAACAAAATAAAGATGAGCATAAACACGCTGAGATGCTCTGCAGTGCCAAGATGGATTACAGAGATTAGTTATAATTCTCTGGATTTGTCCCTACAAGTCATTCCTTTTTTAATTATAACTTTCCCATTGTTAATAGAAAAATATTGATAGGAGCAGCTTTGAATTGTACTGATCTGTTGAGTCTTGGTGTGTGACTCACTGATATATGAGGATTAACAGGCAATTTGTTTACTTGCCAGTACTCTTTACTCGTCAAAAGAAATTAAAGCTACTGTGGTTTTGGAAAACAGGTGAAATGTTATTTCAGATGAAGCTGGTCTGACTGGTGTAGTGAGGATTGTGTACACCCCTTTCCAGCAATACATTTCGTGTACTGTATGCATGTGTGGAAGCAGGTGGCTTTACCTGCGGTGCTACAAAGCATGTCCTTTTTGTACTGGGGTCAACCTCAAGCTACAACAAAGGGCTCTGAGACCTTTTACAACCCGTCTGTGCGGTTTAGCAGGTTTGCACAGGTTATTTAAACTGTTATCACAAACAAAATGAGCTCTTGCACATGCTTATAATAGACTTTTCATATGGTATTGTTGTATATGTGTAATCGGGGATACACAACATAGTTTAGGTAAAAAAGGCAAGCTGATTGACAGCTTTGAATCACTCAATACCTTCTTCTTTGTTTATTTCTTTTTAACTCACCTGTGAAGTCCTCCAGGCACTCGCAGGTATAACCGCCCTCTCTGCTCCGACACCTCCCGTTGTTCTTGCAGGGCCCTGAATAGCAGAGGTCGATCTCGGTCTCACAGTATTCTCCGGTGAAACCGACCGGGCAGCGGCAGCGCAGCCCGTTGATGGGGTGGATAGGTCGAAACAGAACCGTGTCAGAGGCGATGAAGGGAGGGGAGCTGTCAAACTTCAGCACTGATACACACTTCATATAGTTCTCGCAGGGCTCCCGTAGGCAGATGTTATCATCAAACGGCAACACCTGAATGGAAGAAGGAATTTTAGCTACATTTATTTCTTCTACTAATGCTTCTGATGTTTTTGACCTCAGGACTGTGCGTTACCTCTTGAGTGGATATGAGCCTGAGTCGAGTCCTGTGGAGGTAGATCTGCTCCTGCAGCTCCTCAGATGGGAAGAACATGCCTTTACCAGGAGCCCCTCCGGGCTGCAGCGCCGAAAAGGTTACGTTGAGGATGGAGCCTTGGACGTCGGTGTCGTTTTGGATGTTAAACACAAACACTGCTTCCCGCTTGGTGGAGAGTACATCCGCCACTCCCTCAAGAAAGAGGCTGAGCAGGGGAGATAGAAAACGCTCCTGGGACATGTTCTCCAGACGAACCGTGATGCTGTTTGTCAGCATGTCATCAGTGATGATAGTGACCCGCAGTGTGCAGAGGGCAACAACACGATGGATACCATCTGGAAAAAAAGAGGAGGAAGATATTTTGCCTTTACTTACGGAAAGCTCCAGATTACAGTAAAAGTCTAACAAGGTAAAATGTTCAGAGAAAACAATGTACCTTTTTGGAATAAAGAGCCCTCGGATATAACAAGCAATGAAGTGAACTCATACAAGCAAATTTACAGACAATTGCAAAAGGAACCCAACCACAGTTTACATGGTTAAACTTAAGGCTCACACTGATCTTGGCTCACAAACATGAGACACAATACCAAAACTTATTATCAAAACAGAAGAAGGTCAGAACAAAAGTTGTAAGCCAAAACATTCAATTCATTTTTTTTAATATAGTTCCAAATCTTAACATAAGTCACAACAAAGTGCTTTATATTATAAGGTAAGGACTCGACAATTATCGAGAGAAAACCTCAAAAATTAGACGGCACACTAGGAGCAAGCACTTGGCTACATTAGAAAAGAAAAACTCCTTTACATGTCATTGTATGTAGACTTTAACACAGAAATAATTTCACCTCCTGAATAGCTTCACATCTCTTCTCTCATTTCTCTCCTATCTCTTCACCCTTCATGTCAAGAAAAGTCAGGAGGAATCACATCTGTTATCTCTGCCAATTCCAGTCTGTGTTTATCTCAGACTATCTTCAGGAAGTCCAAAAACTCATCTAACAACTTGTATTTGAAAATAAAAAATTCCAAGAGATTCTTTGAAAATTATTTATTTAATTAATTTAATTGATTTGAATAAATTTAATTAATTAATTATTTAATTGAATTACTCTGATTTTGGACAGCGGAGGACAAAATCGGGTATTTATTTTCTTTATTTATCTTATTTATTTATTACTTCCAATAGTGCTAACATACTACACAGGGCATGAACAAGATTTTATTTTTAATTTTCATTGTAAGTGGGCTAAAGTACTTAATTTAAAGTAGTCTAACATAAATGTAAATGCTGTGATTTGATTATTTTAATAAACCATGTAACTTGGATGGATTCAACGCTGGCGTGACCACAGTGCACACGTCTGCTGTTGCTCACAGTGGTCCAAGGGACTGCTCAGGGAGTTTGTGCGTTCGCTCACACACGTGAAAAATTAAAGGGAACATTGCTATCAAGCCTTTTTTTGCAATAGTTAGCTTGCTAATTAGCCACCATCATATGAATTCATAATGTTTCTCAAAGAGTAAACAGCAGATTTACATTCCACTTACATTCTGGTACAAGTTTATAAACCGTGGGGCGGGATGAAAACAGGCATTGTATTTTTTTTCATTAGATAAAATGACAGTCATCCATGGCTAATTTTATTAGCAATAGTTAGCCAGCTTATTAATGCGCAGCTAAAAACTCTGCCCTTCAGGAACTTTTAATAGATCTTCAATGAGAAGTTCACAAAACTGTTTTCAAAAGCAAAATGAATAATTTGTAATTTCTCAGGTTATTGTGCCTGGGAGCCACTATTAAGTATGTCTCAGCTACATGGAGTACCTTTAAGCCACATTGTCTGGACCCAATCCCAAATCTGCACTACTGCTTGACAGCTTGACTTGTTTACTGTGTAACACTTTTGCTGCTAGATTGAGTTAAGAAATTTCAAGTTGGTGTAGACTCAATCTTATTCAAGCCTTGACTCGGAGTAATTAGATTAGTCTAGGATTGCCGCCCCCAGGGTCATGCCTACTTCTTGCAGAGCTCTGTTGCTTATGAAGGGAAACAGAAGGCTCTTGGCCTGAGTGAAATACAGCAGGCAACAGGTGGTGGGGCCAGATGAAATTTGCTGGTGGGGGATAATACTGTTGAAGCTACGAAGGGAGATGGGTCACATTGCACAGCTTTGCTAGTCCATGAGCACATGAGTGTGTCATATGTGTTTTCGGGTTCACGGTGAGGTCCGACCACAGGTGCCCTGTCACTCTCAGGCTTGCATGAGATCACTTCTCAGGCACTTAAACTCTTCTCGCACACATGAAGATGCACAGATGTCAGTCAGAGCAGGGTGCGGACAAGCGAGTTCTGGATGCCTGCTAACCAGACTGGAGGTCATTTCCAACCGCACACGGACAAATAACTCACAATGGGAAGCAACATGGGGATCGGCTACTTCAAAGCAACCGAGAAACTGCTACGTTGGGGCTCCAGGGATTGTAAGGGAATCATCGGCGGCACGGATAAAACAAAACAAACACACAAGTGTAGACACACATTAACGTCACTCTGCAGGGCAGTGAAATTACACAGCAGCTGCTCTTTATCAGACTGCTGTAATGTGCTGGAATGGAAGTGCTCATTCAGCACAGCACTAACAGGCTAGCTGCTAGAGTAGCTGCTAGCCAGTGTGTTTATTTCTCTAAAGTTTTCAGCACCTGCCTCTCAGTGTGTCTCTGGGAGGACAATGTTATCTCACTTGCTGCAAGAAATCCATCACCTGGTATGCTTGAATACACATATCCTGCACAGATGCAATAAAATATAGAGAATATATGAAGTTATCTTTTAGGAACTGATTTTCGACTTTGATTGCTTGATGATTTTGTACACTTCCAGTGCCAAGTGAAGACATTATACCAGAGAGGCCTAGCGGCATCATCAAATAACTGCCTAAGCATACATAATAGGTGTAGACACAATATTTTATTGTTTTCCCTTATGGTAAAACAGGTAGATCTTTACAAATTGTTAGCTTCTTAGACCGTGTGAGCGGCATATGAGCAGTAACACCAAAGAGCGCTGTGAGAGCCTGGCACTGGGTCTAAAAGTGATGGACCATGACAGAAAACATAATAGAATTTGTAAGGCAAATCTCACATCGGCCATGCACTGACGGATAGTCAATCGTAATCGACACAGTGTGACAATTCTGCGTTCATTATGACCTTTTGGCCAAGAAATAATGCAAGAACAAGTATTTACATTTTTAAAGGTTTCACAAGGTGTTTGTTTCCTTTAGTTTTCCAGAGACATCTCAGGCCAGGCTATTTATAGAGCCCACCAGCTGCTAACATGGGATCACACACATGCAGAGGATGGGCTGGACTGTGGAAAGGGTGTGTCACAGGCAGCCGACGGCATGGAAAAAACACATTCTGCGTAAGTATGCCACATACACACAGACAGACACACCACAGTCACACATAGGTGCCAACAGGTCTGCAATGTTTTAATAGACAACCCTCTGATTAAAAACAAGCTAGCAGCATGCAAGCCGTGCTGCTGGCCACTTTGGATGGAAACAGTTTATTATATACACGTTCCCTTATCTTAATTAGCTGGCAATATTCTGCACTGCTTGATTGACTGGCTAAGTTCAGTAATGATAGGCAGCACGTTCAGGCTACATTATGACTCACTTATTGCACCTTTACAGTCTTACAGCGTCAATAAATATAAAAAACACAGATTAGAGATAAACAACAGAAAAGGAGACTCATCAATGGGCCACACATGCTTTGCAGGTGGTGAGGTCTGCAGAGGTGATAAGACCTGATAAAGAACTGTGAGACAAGCCACACCGGTGACAACTGACCACACACACACAAACAAACACACACACACACGGATGTATACACATAAAAACCTTGTGTCGATTGACAGTCAGTGTGCTTCCCTGACCACATTTTTCTTAAAAGTAGAAAGGCTGTCTATCTCCTTGAGAAGACCCCAACAATCAAATGATCCCCTATGAACTGGCACTCGGCGACAGTGGGAAGGAAAAACTCCCTTTTATTAGGAAGAAACCTCCAGCAGGATCCAGCTCAGTAATATTGCAATAAAGCGGCTCGACTGTTTGTTGTGATTTGGCGCTATAAAAATAAAATTGAATTGTACTGAATTGTTCCCGCTAACTCACGCACTCTGTGTTTGTGGTTGGCGCTATCGTGTCAAACCCAGAGAGCTGACACACATTGTGGCCAGCTGTCACTGTGACGGTCACAATGTGTGCAAAAACAAACAAGATGCTCGCATAAATGCAAACGTCTGTGGTTGTTGAAAAGTAGAAACGGGCTTACGCTGCAGTTCAGCTTCACTTTGATTTACATCAACCACTAGTAAGTAGCACTATTAAGCCTTACAGTTTGAACCTGTGCTCATGAGGTCACGCTGTAGTCCCTTTCAACTCTGGTGGCAACTGTCTGAAAAGTGTAAAAGCCAGCGCTGGTGTTTAGTCAGGGGAGGGCGGGCAGTAAAACAACAGAAAACAAACAAGACATTTGTATCTGTGGCAGCTTTCAGAGAGGTGACAAGCCCACCAGAGAGAAACACACACACACACACACACACATTTCCCCCCATCAGCCCCCACTGAAAGGTAGATGCTAACACACGCTTTCCTCTCTAACATTAGAACGCTATTTTATACATCTTTTCATTTTAGCTTCCCCTCTGAAGATAAATCCATCCTGCTGGCATTTATATTTATTTCTGACTAAAGAGAATGGCAATTGAGAGCTTAAAATGTCACAACCACAGGGGACGTGCCCTATTAGAAAAGACGGAAACCTGTAAGGAGACGGGGGGGTTGTGAAAATTCTCTATATTCCAGCACAGTTCGTTTTATAGGTTGTTCTTTAAGCTAATTTTTCCCTTCAGTTTTCTCTTTTTTTTCTCTTCTGCCTCTGGTTTAGAAGAAAAAGTTTAAAATTTTTGAACCAATACAAAGCCTGTAACCTTTACTGGCTTGCAGCCAATCACTGGGCTGAAATTCAAACAACAGCCCCTCCTTCTTGGACACACCTGAACACCTTCAGCCTATCAGGAGGGGAAAACAAACGCCAAGCTTGACTTCAGAGGTGATCTAACACAGAGACTCTTTGAATAAGGCAAGCTGGCAATGTTCCACCCTCTCTTTTTCTCTTTTCCGTTTTCTTTCCCCTTCTTTTTCCAGCCCACCAATAGGAAACGCTGCCCAGAACAATAACTTTCAGGTGCTCTGAACTGATCTTTCTCATCTTTTTGCTAGTCCGCTCTGCCCTCTTTATGTGCTCCATTAAAACGTTTTAGCTTTCCTCAAAGGAAGCCTTCCCCTCGACAATAATCTACAACTGTTCTGTTCGTCTGTCCAGCAAGATGTCAAGTCTCCTCTCGTTTCCTCTCTTCTTCTCTCTCACGGCAACCGGCGCCAACATTGGATCACATATCAGCAGCCTGCAAACACACGTACAGACATCCTGTATGCTGAATGTGGAGGGAAAGCACACTGCAAAGAGTAACTTAGGTTAGCTCAATCAATGGGTCATCAATCAAAAGACTTAAAGCCAGCATAGCAGGAAAAAAAAGATGAGCGGAAAAAGGACATTTGTGAGGGCAGGAAATGAATGAGAAATGCCTATGCAGCAAAGTACCACCTAAAACTAGAAATGAACTCAGCTGGACTCAGTGTGCAAATTGTTGAAAATCAAAATCGCTGTTGCTGTCTACATAAAAAAAAAATCACATTTAACTATCACATTTGAGCTCAGCAACCTTCGAGCTCTATAGGAACATATCCAGAGTCGAGTCCCAATGGCAACACGTTGGTCTGCAAATGTCTGCATTTGTATATTGGATAGCAATTATTTGCAAACTTTCAACAGTCTCTCTGAGAGCGATTGCAGTTAGTCCAGGTCAGACTGCAACTGTTAGCAGAAAGGTTGCCTCCTGTCAAGTGACCTGTGCAAACACTTTGCGATCGAACGTGGTCATGAATGTGCACAAGCTGTAATCCATCGCAGCAATGAGGTCGTTGTCCTATTTTTACTCGCGTGACTGATCCATCAGCTTGCTCTGTATTAGGAAGCAGCTTTGTCAAGCTAAGTGTCTCTAGTGTTTTTTGGTTGAGCTGATTTAATGTAAGTTTGCTTGGCTAACGTTATTTCAGGAACACGGTACATGAGATGAGCCCTCGAGTTCATAGTAGTCTCAGACTATTTACAAGATAGCTTTTATTTAGTAAAATGTGGTGTCCATGCATTGATACAATTAAGCTAAAGAAAATATGCTGTATCCCCCGCCCTTTATTATGCATCCCATAACAAAGCATGATTTACAGTTAAATGTTTAACTATGACAAAGTGGTCATTTTAAATGCAAACATGGGTTAACCAGGGGTTAACTGCAGGAATGTCACAGGCAGCAGGTTAACAGATACAGAAAGAAATAATAATTTACTGGTTCTAAGAAAAGTCTGTTAGGTCACATTATAACAGTGCCTTTTCCCCCCTCCCTGACATCTCAAAACAACCTAACCCTAACTTCATGCAAGAGGTTAAATTCTTGCACTCTGACAAAGTGATTTCTGGAGGAAGAGCACAAAAGTTCAACTGCAGCCAAGCATACCTCGCTATCACAGCTCTCCCCTTCAGCGCTATGGAGCTTCACTCTGCAGCCACTCGCCTGCTCATGAGTTTGAGTGTTTTCTCTCATATCTGGAAGCACTCAGCGAAAGCCCCTCTCATCTCCTGCCATATTTTTTCTCAGGTATGCCTATTTGATCAAAGTGTTGCAGAGAGAGTGAGGCTAAGTTTTGAACCCTCACACTGACACGTGGCGATAAAGCTGACAGGAGAGCGGCCCTGCAATCATACGGACAGGGGGGAAAAGGGAGGGAAAGAGGAGAGAATCTCTGGACACGGAGACAGTGAGAGATAGGGAGGAAGGCAGTGTTATACCACATGTTGTTTCACATGCAGTAGTTGAAAGGGAAGCTGATTAACTGCAGGGACGGGGTTATCTTGTAGCTCTCAGGGTGTTACACAAAGCACCTTCCATCCTTCTCTGACTGTAGTGACCATTAGTATTCCATCGTATTAGTACGATTCCCTTTCCTTTAATTTATATCGTTTCTTCAAGTTATCAGAAACCCCCTAAAAAAGTATACAAAAGACTCCATTCACCCCTGCACTGAGTGGTGGAGTAGGGAAGGGGCGTTTGTGAGGTATGGGTGTTGGGTGGACGGTTGAGCGCTCAGGCTGTCAGAAAGATAACATCCTGGCCACAGCCGGAGAACAGGTGGGATTACACGCAGACACACTGACTGAACCAGGATCAGTGAGAGAACAAATCAAACAGAAGGCAAACAGGTGGGATGTCAGAGAGAATGAACTTTTGGGTCCCACGGCACAAATGTACAGCTCACATTAGAGAGCCCGCTTGCTTTAAGCTGCCCACCAGTTCAGTGGTAGTTCTCTTTTGGTCACAGTGACAACGTGTTTCCTTTGTTTTTTTTGATGACTATCCAAAAGTTACTCTTAGATGAGAAATAAACCATGAAGGTTCCTCTGTCCACTTCATTTTTATCTCTTTTTTGACCTGTCCCACTGTTAAGATATTTGTCAGCAGATATCTTCCAAGATATCTGTTACAGCCTAACTCATTATATAGCATTATGCTATAACACATATAATGCCAGTGTAGACTAACTTAACTAACTAACTGTACTTTTCAAAACCAAAACCGGTACTTCTTGTTCTCGACTACTGTTGGTACGTACTGAGTAGGGTTGTCAAAAAAATATTCACTTTAATACTACTGATGCTAAAAATTATTATTGGATTAGCATTAAAGCATTAAAATGATAATGTTAATGCTGCAGCTAAGGAAGAAAACGTTATCAGTACAGCCTGTTTTTACACAGTATTAATTTAACAGAACACAATTATTTTTCAAGTGCGACTTTCTTTAAATCCTTGATTGAAGCCAAGAAAGCAGCAACTAGACAGAAACAGTGGCAGCAGACCTTACCGAACCAATCAGATCAGCACTGAAATGTGGTGCCAAGACACCAGAACCGCAGGAAGTAAACAGATCTGTAGCTTTATTGTTTGAATCTTTATTTTAAAAGATGTGCCTTTTAATTTTGCATAATTTCCTGGGTATCAATTTCAAGTTTGAAATTCTATGTCTCATGACAAACTTACTTGAACCATCTGTACACATGATTTAGTATCAAAAGAACAATTTAAAAAATGCATAACAAAAGTAGCTACATAGCCCCATGTCATGTCCACATTCAGTAAAAGCACCTTTTTTCTCTCCTAAAAATAAAATATTTCCAAAATTGGTTTTATAATATATTAAAAAACTTTTTTCAAAAACTGTGAAATGCTGGTTTGGGTACATTATAAAGTGGAGTGGAATAACACTTGAAGAAACACCTGTTGTAGACCAACTTATTTTCATCCCAGGGTGTCAGATACTCTTGTTTTTGTTGTTGTGTCAGAGACGCAGACAAAGTTAGGAACAAAAATGGGCATCGTACCCGAAAGTTCATAGTTTTATCCCATATAGTGTGTCATATGAGTGATACCCGATGCTGCATCTGAGAAGCCTAGCGACGTCTCAACACAAAGAAATTAGAAATTTTTTTCAGATCTTTCGTGCCAGTTGGATCTGTCCTGTTGAGTTTTTTTCAACACCTCTTCGGTGCACAACTCTGAACACAGTGAAACAAGAGGAACCACGCTATCAGTGCAGCTATGTGGAACAGTGACATAAAACGCTATTATAACAGATGTTTTCTGATCTCAGCATTAAGTCATAAAAACCGTGGTGAACAATGTTGGATTAAATTTTATATACTCTTCTTCTTGGTCCTACCCACATATCTGTAAGGGTGTACTATGGGGGGAAACTACCCCTGTATAAAACCTTTGACTTGCCACACAAGGGAGTTCAAAAGCTCCCACTGCTGTATCAACTACTCCTCCACCTTCACCTTTAATCAGAATGGACTTTCACAAGCTCTCCACAAGTGCCCTTAGTGGCAGTACTTAAGCAGAGCACTCAGGGGCATCGAGTGCCAGGCCAAGAACCCACCCGGCTAGAATATCTATGTCCCATTTAGGATCCCTGGGAGAGAAGGGGTGAAAAGAATAGAAGCCCTGTTCCTTCCCAGACAATGCTAAACAAGCCCGGATAGGGAGGCTAGACAATGAAAATGAGCCCAAATGAACGCCTGGCTTGATTTTGTGCCTGAGGGTTGACTGGTATTAGTGTACTTGTTAGCTCATCGCCTTGTAGACAACTGCCATAAAATGGTAATTAATCACAGGCCAGGAGTGCAGATTTGGACATGAAATTGAAATCAAAGATTGAGCGAAGAAAAGGCATCCGGTTTGTTGTTGTGACAAGATTCTGACTTCTTGATGATACAATCATTACCTGGTAGTGACTGACATCACATTCTGGTGTTAGATTGAGAACACCCTCGAGATGGGAGGATGGGAAGTGAAAAAGAGGAGGGAACATTTTGGGAAAACAAATTTACTCATCCACCACCCAGTGTAAATCAATGTGACATAAATTCTTTCTCTTCAAAATTAGGTAGATGTCATGCGGCGCTTACCCTTGCCTGGATCACACAAAGTCAATAATGACATTTAAGAAAGCCAAACACCAGTTGTGTTGCACAACATTACGACTGGAGGAAGCCCAAGCTCGAGAGTGAGCTATCACCCAACATTAGCACTACAAATGTGCAGGCAATCGAAAGTGCTATCAAATCTCTCTCAGTGCAGCACTGCTTTTATAATTGATTTTAAAGCCCTTTAAATCCACTTAGCTGAGCACTCTGGGACTTTGGTATTTTAGTTGTCTCTGCTCTCGATCTGTCTTCCCAAGTCGTCGCTCTCCTCAGTCAGCTAATCAACTTAAAGCCCTCCATTTCAGCTTATTACAGGTTCAAAGGTCACAGCTTCCAAGCACAGTCTGGCTATGTTTTCACAAGATGATACAAGAGCAAATAAAAGAAAAAAGGAGAGAACAATCCCCTATGGCAAAAGTCTGAGCAGTTTTACCCCATTCTGAAGGTAAATTAACAAGACAGAGAAATGATCTGGGAACTGGTTCTCTGTCTTACTCTAAGAGACAAGTTAATTGATGACATTATTACAAATTGCCTGTTATTTTTTTTATTATTCATTCAGTCTCTTCTAATCCAAAGGTTAACTGTCACACGGTTTCCTCAGGAGACCTTCAACTGGTTTCACAGATAGATCTGAGTGCTAACTTATCAACTGTACAATAACTTTGTGGTACATGTTTTAATAAATTAAATGAAGAAAATAATAACTTCAAACACTTCAAATACTACTCAGATCAAGTGCTGAGATGTATGGCGAAACAGCTTGTATCAACTGAGGCAAAGAACACATCGATTTAAAAGCTCTGATATAAGTCCAAACTCTGTTGGGTGGATCTTAACATCGTATAACACTTACAGTGAGCATAATTATGGCCTGTCATGACTAGAAGGTGAAAAGAATCCACTCGAAAATAACGTCCAGTTTTAATTTACATAAAACGGCTCCTTATTCAAAAGAGAGCAATGCAACAGGGTTGGGTTACAATACAAAATAACATGTTTTTAACAGGTGTCCTACCAATTACCAAGTGAAACAGCAACAGAGTGACACAATGTTTACCAGTGAGCATGAATGTTCAGACAGTTTCGATGTGCTAGATTGAGCTGCAAACTCAAGAAGCGATGATAATAGTAACTGAGTTTTTACATAAAATTATTTTTTATCTTGTTTTCATCTTCAACCTGTTAGTCATATTTCATATTATATAAAGTCCAGTTTCCTCAAATGAAAATGCCCATGAACAATGAATGTAGCATTTCTTTGTGAAAGTAGAGAATATAAAGAAAAGCCTAAGCCACAGCTATGTGCAGCGTGACTTCTTGCAAGTCATCCAATTTAGGTTGTTGTACTTATGATGCAGGACGTCGTCACCACAACTCTAACAGGCCTGAGTTCTTCAGTTCTTCCTGCAAAGTCAATGTCAGCCAACTCTACTGGAAAATTTCATATGGAAACAGACGTTTAAACTGCTTCAGCCTACATACAGTTGCTGCAAGCCACTTTGCAACCCCCTACCATTTCATGCTAATCACGCTGTTTCTGACTTGATAACTGCCATGTTATTTATGGGATAATGTTGCTGTCCTTTCTTTTTTCCTCTCCATATACGCACATGGAAAGTCGGGGAGGTCCCAAAACAGAACCACGCCACCAAATATGAATTACTGCAGATGGAATAATATTCATATTTTAACCAAACTTGAGCTCTACAAAACAGAACAGAAATAAATAAAACAAAAAATTTACTTTTTTTATTTGACTTGATGCAATACATCAAATTAAAGATATGAATTGTTGGAATTTTGCCAGGCTATTAGCACAAGAACCATGGATACATTTCCTTTGATTTCATTTCATTATATTTTGCAGTGAGTTCTAACGATCTCCTGCAATATTCTTTTGAGCCTGTTATCAGGCAATTCTAAAATTCTATCCTTTGATATGATAGGATAGCTTTGGTTTAAGCTTGTCTATATTAAAGTTTCCTACCTTTCATATGTAAAGTAGGATATGGGATGCACGCTCACAGGCGCAGACACATGCAGTAATGGTCTTCATGGACAGGGATAGCTAGTAGCCACTGATGTATCACCATGGCGAAAGTCCTGTCAGTCTGTGTGTGGCGGCTGATTAGTATTAGCAGTATAAGATCTTTCCAAAGTCCCCATTCAACAGATCACAGAAAAGGTGAAGAGTCAAATGGGCCTTTCTCTGTTTCAGTGGAAGGGATCACTCAGCTATGACCAGGAATGTGTGTGTGTGCATGCAGACACACACACACACACACACGCCCAAACCAGAGCTCTTCCTCTTCCCACACAATCTCCTCACACACAAACATGTGCTGTCACATTTCAAGCAGCCAGTGCAAACAAATATGATTATACACATATATAAATGCAAAAAAATTAAATCAGATTAGCATTTATTTAATTCCCAACAGCACACACACGTATTTAAATGCACATGCTGCTCTTCCCCTCATGCACTCTCTATCAGTGATCCCAATTTGATAAGCTGACAGCGGACAAATAGTTGGTTTGGTGGGAGGTGCACGCTGATCAAAAGCCTCCCAACAGGTCGGCTCGCACCGCTCTCTTAAGAGCTACCCAGCCATGAATGGCCTAATAGGACCCACGTATCCGTTACACTGACACTAGATCCCGTCTTTCTCTCTGCTTCTTTCGTTAGTTGCTGCCTTCCCTCGCTTATCCCATCTGTCATCCTGCAAATCTGTATGTGTTATTCAGTTTTATTAGGGATGGTATTTGAGTAAAAATTTTAAGATTTGAACTAGTAAAGTATTTTAGAAGAGTACCCATAACATTTTAAATATATTCAAAGACATAAGATAATGCTAAAGACATAACATAACATAATCATCAACAGATTTTTTTTTCTGGAAATTTTTTTCTTCCGTTTTTATCTCTTTGCATACTTTTCTTTCGTTGTCTTGTTCCAACTCTTTCTGCTTTCCTCCGTCTCTTTCTCTCAAAGGAGGTGTCGGGTTACAGTTATTGTTGGTGCTGGTTACTGATAAATAGGGTGCCTAGTTACCAGCCAACGCACGATTGGCTCTTTTCAACAAAGCGCAGAAGGGAAAAAAAAGAAGGGGGTGGGGTATACGAGGGTCGCCCAGGGAAACCATGAGACTTGTGTCAGTTTAAATAGAGAGTCGGGCAAATCTTGGAGGCATTTGCGTGTGACTGTGTGTGTGTTCAAATGCATAAATGTGAATACGTTTCGCCATTACCGCTAGGACAAAGCTAGGGAGACACTGACCCCTCCAACGTCCCTGAATACCGCCGTCAGCACCTGCTGAATGCCCGCTGTGTACCCCATCCTCCCTCCACCCCTGCTGGCATTAAAGAAGCCCTGTGCCAAAACTCCACCCACAAAAACACAAGCTGCCAGAATAAAGGGACAATAAGAGTGAAGTGATCTCATCTGAAGCTTAACTGTTATCACGAAAGAAGTTCACACCAATAGACATATAATACTGAAACCTAAGATGCCAAAAAAGGTAACTGGTAAATGGCATTTTATGCAGAGTATAAATGCTGAAATTATATGAAACCCATTCTTCAATAAACACTTGAATATGAGGACTGAAGCTCTCGGGTGCACTAACTAAAGTTTAGTAAAGCTGCAACTTAAAATGCTCACACTCAGGTCCATTAAAACAGATTAATTTGCTATAATGTTCAAAACCATTTTTTCCCCTGACATATTACACTGGTGCACGTTCTCATCTAAAAGACTCTGTTTTAGTTCTAATCTCTTTAAATCTTCCTCTGCTCTGATTGGTCAGCAATAACATGGCACAGTTACACATTATCACACTATGAAGATGACCTATAGGAGCTAACAGCTAACAAAACCTCAGTTTTGTTAGCCAAAAAGCCCGTCCTGGATGGCCCTTGTTAATGCTACTGCCCATTCTTCCTTCAAGGGTGTGACAAATTAGCCACTAGTTGGACATTAAGCAAATGCATTACATAGTGATGTAGAAAAGTCGCAGAAGGACCGCGTAGACTACAAATGAGACAAAGTTTGCAGTTAGGAAAATGTGTTTTCTGTAGGAGAGGGGATACCTATGTTTGGCATGTGCTTGAGACTTTACAGCTTCATTTTTTTTATACACAAAAAAGGCCAAAGTGCACTAAAGGAAAGGGGAAAAACCCACAAAACAATGACATTCTTCTGGTAAAATGCCCTGACGTATTTATAATTTTAACGGCTAAAATTGATCTTTCAGGGATCTTTGCATACATATAATATTTTATCTCTGACAGCTTACTTATTAGGCTAGTTTTTTCTTCAAGTACTGATCACACATATCCGCCCCCTTTTTTTAGTTACCTGGACCCCAAGCAAGTGGCAGGATTGCTAGTTACAAGGATGAAAAGAATAGCTGACATTCCTCATTTGCTGTTTTTACCAGGACAGGAAAAAGCAAATCAAACATGAGGGAATAAAATAACTTTCACAAAAGCAGACTGCTATAATTGTTAGTTTTCATTCCTAATTAGCCACAGTAAAAATGTCTCATCCTCTGTTCTCCTGTTGAGTGATTGAGGCCTGGAGGTTTGCTCTCAGCCCTGCTGTCAACTTCAGGAAGTCTACAGAAATATTATAAATTGTTAATGTATTAAGCAGAACTTTGATGCTGACAGTTGAAGAGTGAAAGCTAACAATTATCAGAAGACAGCACCACAAATGCTGAGCTATCACAATCTTTAATGGACTAAGGTGTGACCTTTGAGATGCTCAGAACAAAAATCACTATGGTATATATAGTGATGCTTTGCAGTTACCTCTCTTTATTGTAGTTTTTAATCTAAAGTGGTATGGAGTGGTATGCATACATAAAACAAGAAGTCTCATTGCGAGCTTCCTTTGGCTAACTCCCCTGGCTGACCCACAGTAGCAACATATGCCGTATATCAGCTGTTAGTTTCTGCTAGCCAGTTGGTCTCCCAGCCAAACATTTGTTCAATCAATGAGTCATTCATGAATTCTATTTAGTGTTTAAATAAGTCAGCAAGGCAGCAAGTGAAGCAGTCAAAGCTCACTGATTCATCCATGCGTTCAGTTTATCAGTTAGTCACCAGCAAACCAGCAAGCAGTCCAAAACAGCGCTGAAACAGAGGCAGATGTCTCACTGCTGCTTGGACTCATCCGGCCCACCTGGAGCTGCTGGCTGCCAGCTGATCTCTTGATGTTTCTATCCTCCCCTGGCCCCGTGCCGCCACCCATCCGAACCACATCTGTGACATCTTACTCGCTCTCATTCTTGGATTAAAGATAAAGACTGCGGAGGGCAGCTTGGGTGAATTTTTGAACCGACTGCTGTTTACGTTACATGTCCGTTCTTTATTGTCAAGGCTAATAGTGGGTTTAATTTCATCGTGTTTGTTTTTGTTTTGGAGTGAACATCTTTGCTTTCATAACCAGAGAGAAACAAAGAAGCACGGCACCATTAAAAGCTTTTGAACAGAGAGCTCTTACTAAGACTACTCTCTGTGGAAGCAATAAGTAAATGCAGCCTCGATGGGGGCTGCAGAGGGAGAGGGCTAGAGGAGCGAAAACAGCAGTGTAACAAAGCGGTACGGTTGAGCGGAGAGGAATAATTCCTTCTCACCAGGAGTTTCTTTGAAGTCAGTAAAAGAGGGAATGTGCGGATAGAAAAATGGAGATTGCCCCCCTAATCTCTTTCTTCTTTCTTCCCCCTCCTATTCTTACTTTACCTCATTTCACTCTCTTCACTCCAACTCTTATCACCGCCAGAACTCGCATCCCTCTCCCTGTATCACTCTCCTCTTTTTCTTCTCTTAGCTTCATTTTTCTTCTCCCTTTCTCTTCTCCAACCCCGGGTCACTTAGATGTCACTGTATTGTACTGGCTGACATGCATGACAGGAACAGTGTGTGATAGTGAGTCAGCTTCAGGAAAGAAAGAAGGGGTGGTAGTGAGAGGTATTAGTTTCAACAGCTTACCTGTTGAGCATCTGCTTACATGTCTACTGTATTAGACGGTATAACAACAGTACAGTTGATTTTTCATTTCACTGGCGTCTGCTATTAATGCAGCTAAATAACACTCTAGGGCAGGGGTGTCCGACTCCAGGCCTCAAGGGCTGGTGTCCTGCAGGTTTTAGATATTACCCTGGGTCAACACACCTGAATTAAATGTTTAGTTCATTACTGGAGAACGTCAACACATGCTGAGGAGGTAATTTAGCCATTTAAATCAGCTGTGTCGGATCAAGGACACATCTAAAACCTGCAGGACACCGGCCCTAGAGGCCTGGAGTTGGACACCCCTGCTATGGGCCTAGGTCATCAATAAATGGGCCACATTCTGGATCAGGGCCCACATGCTGTTCTTTACAGTTCTTTATAGTAATCTATACAGTATAGTATGATTTATAGTATAGTAAACTCACCTGTGAACTGTATTAAGGTTGCTAACACTGACCAATAGTTGCTAGCTGTCTGCTATGTATCATCTCAGTTTTTAGAAATCACTGTATGAACCTCTCCACTGACTTTTTGCCTACTTTGATTGCCATTCTTGTAGTATATTATTATATTTTAGCACTATTAGATGGTATGTGTGACTGGTTTACCTGTACAGGCTATGGATTCACCTTTGCTAACTAAGCTGGCTAGTTAGCTAGTGTTAGCTGAGAGCTTTACCCTCCATTCCACCCTCTCATCCATATATATGGTCACTTTTGGCTCTAAAAAGTAAGATGAAGACTTGGGGTTTGAAAACGGCAGTCCATAAATCAGTGGATGACATCACCCCGTAAATACTATCCGATATATATACAGTCTATATAAGTCATAGGTGTCAAACTCTGGCCCGCGGGCCAAATTTGGCCCGCAGCCTAATTACATTTGGCCCGCAGCCTAATTACATTTGGCCCGCGAAGCCATACCAAATTATTATTAGAGCTGGCCTACTGGTATTATACAGCTAATATATATATTGTTTAGTATTAAGCTTTGCTTGTTCCATATTCAGTTTTTCAGCAAAACTTGTTTGAGTCCATAAGAAGAGATTCATTCTTAAATCTGGAGGAAGATTTTTTTCCAATAAATATTAATGTTAGCCTGCGACCTTGTTCCAGTTTTGAATTTTGGCCCACTGTGAATTTGAGTTTGACACCCCTGGTCTAAGTCCTTATATACTCATTGAGTGGAAATTAGCAGATCTAGGAAACATAAGGTCATTGGCTGCTTTCTGATTAAACACATTTCCTTCTTTCCCTCATCTCATTTTTCATTCTGTCATTCATTCAAAACCTTAAGGCAATGCTAAACAAACTAATAACCACATCTCGGCAGGAATCTCTCCCTCCCTCTTTATTCTGCTACTCTCAGCCCCTTCCTCCTCTCATGGGGGATTTATTAGGGTGGGGAAACAGTAAATTATGACTTTGACTAAGCTTGCAGAGACAGGCCTCGACATCACACAGCCATTTAGCCGACCCCAAAGAGACAAATTTTAATAGTCCAAAGAATTACGGCCTCAGCACTACACCTCTGTCAAATGCACTACATCATCACTCTTGAAGAAATGATTGTTATTGAAGTTTGGAGGTTGTGCTATGACATGTTTTAATGCTTTCAAACAGAGCGAGGAATGGGTTGTAGGTAAAATAAGAGAAGTGTGATCACTGTAATAACACTCAGGACCTTAGGGTTTTCTGGTTTGTGTGTTTGTGTGTGTGTGTGTGTAAGCATGCTGACTGAACAGTAGGCGGACAAGAACATTTTATAAGGCGTCTCCATTGTTTCTTTGGAACAATTTGCACAATTATATCTGCATTTCCTGAAAACACACTACGTGTATGAAGATAAGGATGACTGTACATGCACACACAAGCACGCACACTGTCAAATTATGAGGATGTTTCTTGGTTTTGCTTACAGGTGAAGTCATTCCTGTGGTAAAAGCTGGAATGCTGAGATGATTAAAAAAGCCAGCGAAAGACATCCAAACTATGCCTGTTGATCCGGCACTAACTACAGCTAACAAGATGTTGCTGAATCAAAGTGGGAGGTCCACATTTTAAGACCAAAAACCAAACAACATTGAATTTGCACAGTTGTAGAAAATAGTGGGCAGTTGTATCTGTATATTCAGCCAGTATGTCTATGTCAGAGAGAAGACTGCTGTGGTCTGCAGTCATCCACACTGGTTACAGCAACCCTAGTCACAGTTATTAACGTATCCATAGAATGCCAGATATTTGCTATATTTGCCAAATGGTGGGAAAGAGTGAAAGATTTATTGTATTACCCTTTACAACTAGTGCAGCTGGGACTTTTAGAGAATGGGATTTCTCAATCTGGAACGTTGGGATTCCAGTTGAAATATTTAACAAGATTAACAGTTAAATATAATATGTCATCTGGTAATGATAACTAATAACAAGTAACTAAAGTTATTAGGATCCATAGTTATATATGGGCTGATATTAGCTATCTGCCATGGTATCAGCGAAAAAGTCAGCACGAAACAGAAGAAAAACATTCGAGTCATTAAAACATTTGCATCCCACACACTCACTTGGCAAAATGAATTATGGAATAAAAACGTATAGCTGTGCTACGTAGCAACAATGTGAGTGATCAAGAGAAAACTACAGAGTACTGCTGTGCAACACATGACAGCTCTGAGGTATGCCAGTGTGTCATACCTGCCCACAGCTCCTGTCATCGCTTTAGTAATAATAGGCCATTTCCACCTTATCAGCCCTGCAGCTTTTTGGACCCCACTGACTGAAGAAAAGGTACAGAGGCGAAGACTAGACTGACTGTATATGCGTTCATGTTAATGTGTGTGTGTGGCAAATGATGATCATCACTAAACCGACTTCCCCCTGAAGCAAAACCACAACTAACCACAGCACTGCTCTCTCTCTTATTTTATTGATAACATCTCACAAGTCTGATGGGCCTTGAGTCATGCCAGTCTATCCTCGGAAAGCACACTATAGATCACTTGGGAGTAGAGACATCATAAAGGTACAGATGGTCCTCGTGTGTGTTTGTACACAAAATCTGTGGGAAAGGTGTGCAGCGGAAAATGGTAGGTTTGTTTCGACGTGCCTTTCCTGACCTTAAAACACACCTCGTTGAGCAAATAAGAGCACAAAGCAACACAGCTCAAAGAAAATCTGTGTATTTCTTAAAGAGCTTAAAAATCAGGCCAACTTATGGAGTCAGAGTCATGAGTCATCAACAGCCAATCAGATGTCAAGGCTTTGATTTTATTTTCAAAGAATCTGCTGATTAGTTTCTTTTATTCAGTAAAAGAGTTTCTTTATAAAAGAATGAAAAAAAAATGTTCCCATTCACATAAAAGTAAACATAAAATTGCTCAGTGTGCAAAATATACCCGTCTCGACTATTAGGGGGACTTTACTGCTGCTCTCTGTGTGAGTGTTGGAAGAGTGATGGATGTGTTCTGCACGTTGCAGTGAACAGCAGTATGTCAGGCATTGAGAGACAGCTGTTGGACCCCCAGTAAGGAAACTGTAACCAATAGACTCTGGAGCCAAACCAGCTCATTCCTCACATCACACACATGGATGAACTCTGAAAGCGTCTGTTTGTGCCCCTGGCTATCCTTCCCTCCAGTCTGAAATACACATGTGGTTTAAGATATATAGTTGAGGACTAGAGTCCAGTATAGATATCAATATCAGTATTTGTTGCCCAATATGCAGTGATTTGAAATGTTTTGGTGCACAGTCAGGCAAAGTCTGACTAAATAGCTAATAAAGAAAGACACACTAATTTTCTTTTTTAAACATATTTTAAACACACTACTTGTGTATACGCAAGGTATACCTGTTTGTTAATGCAAGTGATTGGTCAATCACATTTTAGCATGTAGACACGGTCAAGACAAACAGCGAGAGACAGGCTGGTCTGAGTATTTCCATAACTGCTGATCTACTGGGATTTTCCCACACAACCATCTCCAGGGTTTACAGTGAAAAAGATGTTCTTCTAGTGTTATTTAAAAAAAGCATTGCCTGGTCTGATGAGTCTCGATTTCTGCTGACATTCAGATGACAAGATCAGAATGTGGTGTGAGGAATATGAAAGCACGACTTCTTTCTGTCTTATATGAACAGTTCAGGCTTCTGGTAATGGTGTTACAGTGTAGGGGATATTTTCTTGGCACAATTTCACCTCCTACAGATTAAGCATCAAACCTGGGTATTTATACTAACCACGTCTTTCCCTTTGAGATCACAGTGCACCCACCTTCCGATGACTGCTTTCAGCAGGATAAACACACAATGTCGAAATGATCAAATCTCAAACTGTCCTGTTAATATGGAGCAAAATACCTGAGGAATGTTTCACGCAAGTTGTCGACTCGTACCAAAATCCATCAGTTCCTTTTATCACTGCTAGCAACTTTTCCTGATGGTTGCATATTACAGCACATTAATGCCAAACTCATGATAGTGGAGTTTTTGGACACCTCAGGCGAATAAACACATTTCTTTCTACACCTTTTTTTAATACTTGGAAATAAGGTTACATTGATGCTAAAGCCTATGCAGGGCTACTCTTTTCCCGCCCAATCAGATCACAGGGTGACAAACACAACCGACGGTTTGTGTTGTCATAGCAACAAGACCAATAAACAAGCTCAGAATAGTGAAAACGACCTGTTGTAATACTGTAATTTCATTCTAGTCATCGACTAGGTGTTAATAATTGAAATCACCCAAGAATCATGTAGAGGAAAATTGAAAAAGGCTTCCATTCAGTCCCTTTTCAAATGCCTCGTCTTGTGATCCCATTATAACGTGTGTGAGTCTTCACACGTTGAGACAAACAGCTACAACACAATGCTCCTGATACCCTGGGACTATGTGTAGAAAAGCAAGCAGCTTTTAAAGAAACATAAAGATCCAGGTGTTAAACCTAATCAACAACAGTGTGGCTCGGCAAAGAGTTAAAGAAAAAGTGGATGAGAACGCTGCCGCGAACAGGAAGATGCAAATGAACACAACTTCTGTGAACTCTCGCTTTCCCTGGAGGGCTGGGAGTGGCTAGTTCAGACTGCAATGTGAGTTCTGTACCTGCTTGGCTTTGCCACTTTTATGTTGCACAGTTCAGTTAGAAAACAGCACAAACCTGAATATCCTGGACCCAAGGCTGTAAATCATTACTCTGAAGTGTAAATGATTGTTTTGGTCTATCCATTAACTGTTTTCATGAGACTGGAATTTAAATGTCTAATCCACCAGAACTTCAGTGATATATGACAATAAGTATTTATCTGGCCACTGAGAAAACAATTAAGTGTATTGCACAAGGCTGTGGCCATATAGCGAATCAATAGGAGTGTTGTTTGCATGGGAGAATAGTAGAATTAAGTACAGAAGAAGCAGAAACACAAACAGAAGCCAAGAATAGATACAACCAAGCAACCTTATCTGAAAAGAGCTTTTGTGATTGTCCATGTCTACAAAGAAAGACTGACATTATCTCAGACACACAGAACGTAAGGTAGAGTGGCAGTTCACGTGACCCTGCAACAAGTGGAGTTTTAATCAGATAATGCCACTGTTCACAGTCGCTGAGCTCACAGCTGCTACAATGTAGGACCTGCATTTTGTTCAGAAGGTCAAATGACAATAACCAGAGGTCAAGAATGTCTGACCTGCACTGCTTGATCGGGTAATTTTACAGCCAGACAGAAAACAGGTACTAACTGGTGGCTAAGCTTGATTGGCAAGTTGGTTTTATGATTGACTTAGCAGCATTTACTGACAAATAATTAAAAATAGACAGCAAAGCTTTGTGGAAGGAGATGATTAATCAGTGAAGATCACTTCTGTTGGATGACAGAAATACTGAGGTTAGGATATCCCAAGCTCTTATGTTGGTGAGCGCTGCCATTTTTGCCTCTGTTAGCCTTTGTTAGCCTCTATTAGCTCATGTTAGTTGGTGTTAGTCACGTTTTCTTTGAAAAGGATAACACTGTTATACTCAAACACTACGTAAATAAACTCTCACACGATGTAAAGATTTAATCAAACTGTTTGGGTAAAAGTGTGAATTTTAGGACATTCGGGCCTAACATTAGCTAGCATAATGTTAGCTTATAACCAGCTGTTGTATAGCCAGCTCAGTAGCTGTCTGGAAATGGAAGGGTTGCACCGCCTTTCTCTACCATGTATTTTTAATGGATTAATTCTAAGTTTGTGAGACTGCATCAGTTTGTTGGAATACATAATTACACATTTATCAATGCATATTTATGGGTACAATATTCTTTTTTCCTATTAAATAACCTAAAAAAAGAACTGACAGTACCTTTAGCATGCAAAAATTCAGTATAGTTTCACATTTGGCCCCAGTGATGTGCAGGATGCACCTTGCTTTTTGGTGAATGTTAACTCGGAAAGGCTCCAGCTCCACTCCAAGCCTAAGTTTAAAAAACACACTTATGAAAAAGGATGGATGGATCTTTATAAACTCTATCTCAAAACTCCTTCAGCTTGCCTGCATTTATGTTTAAGTGAGAGGAAATGCTGTAGCTCATCTGCAGGCATTAAAGTTCTATAATGAGTCTATTAAGAGACGATAGGTACATTATAGACTTGGCAATCAATCCTGGCAGTGTTTTAGAAGACCCTGAGTAGAGTGTAGTGCTCAACATCCCAGTGTACTGGCGTTAGTACCTAGGGAAGGACACTGAGCGCTTCTCTCTCTCAATGCATTTTTTGGAGGGTTAGGAGTTGGCGAAAGGCCTAGGGCACTAGTGCAAGTAGCACTGGCCAATATCCTACTTTGCTGCAGTGCATTACAGTTTGCACTGAAGTATCAGAAGAGTGAGGATGGAGCAGTCACAGAGGGGTCAGTGAGGTTTCAGACGTTACTGTTTTACAGTTCTTATCTCCTCCAATAGGAACTATCCCCCAATAGCTCCTCTAATGACTTGGGGCTGATTCTTACCATGAACGTGATGCACACACGCAGCTAAAACACACAAACAGATCTTCACTGTAACCCAATCTGTAATTTGATTAGAGGCTGAAGGTAGAAAGCAGCACGGAGGTCATTTTCAAACATCACATGGGATGATGGGAGACAGAGAGAGCCATTGTTGTTTTTTGGTTCTGCTCCGTAACAGAGGTGTCAGGACTGCTGCTAAACATCGAGCTGTTTTCACACATGCAGATGAACTGAACTTTTCTCAACATTACCTGGTGGAACAGCTTTAAAAGAATCCAAAAGTCAGAGTAAGTTGCAACTGACATTAAACAAACCTTACCCTAGCAGCTCCCTTACTCCCAATGAAGCCAGTGTGGAAATTAAACAGGTAACTATTCAGAAAATTCAAGGTGGGCAACCTAAGAAAGTGACCAGACTTGATTCTCCCAACACTGTCTGGAATTTGGGCGTGAAAACGACGGTTCGATGGATATCTCCCGACGATGTGTTTTCATTCATCTTTAACACTCTACATCAAAGGTCTTCTGCAACTGTGTATCTATTTTCAGTGGTAAAAATACGTCTTTTTACTGATTTGAGTTTATACAAGCACATCTATACACGAAGACTAGAACAAAGACAAGACAACAGTGGATTGGAGCTCACGGGGTTTGTCACACACTATTGATAAGAAAGTTATCACCAAATATGAGAAACTGTACATCAAATATTGACTTGCAACTCTTTTAAAGGCTAATGTATTGTCCTGTCCCCGAAGGACAACATTTTACTTCAATGCATGTGCAACTGAAGACATTTTGGGAGGGTGAGGCATTTTTTGGGTTGCATATAAAAGGTGGAGAGGATCTCTGTTTGAAACACTCAAGGCAAGGAGATCAGGTGCTGCAAAGTCCATAGTGTGATCTACATCAACATGAAGGCCGTGAGTGTGCTTATACATGCTTCTGTACAGTTTACAGATGAGTATGTGTAAGAGTCACACTATCCAAAACGTAACAGGAGGATGTCTTGGTTGAAAAAAGCATCCTGACAATGTATCAAAAGGCAAAGGAAATCCATTATACCTCAGAGCTCCCTCTGTCTTCATCTATGTATCTGTATCTCTAGCTCCCTGTTAAAAGACGAGGCCTGGAGGGCTGGAGAAAACATACAAAGCTTCAATCCACACGTCTTAGTCAGGTCCTTTGAAATGCTTACAGATGCCTAAGCCGCTCCGCCTGTAGGTGCCAAGTGTGACCGAGGGTGCGGTGTATGATTTGCCTACTCCACCTCCGCTACTCTGTATTAAAAAATAAGCTACTCTGGACTGTTCCATGTGCACTCATAAATAAATATCTGCTTGATTTGACTATGTATAAGCTCATACGACTAGTTCCTGTTAGTTCTATGGTTACACGTTAATGTGTCACTGTTTAAACACAAGAATTTTTTCCCCTTAACTTGACAAGACGGAGTTACTGTCAAAGTACAACACAGTGTGCCAGGAGGTTGAAAGCTGACACCAATGATGACAGCAGTGTGGCGACAGATATTGCTATGGATCAGGGTTCAAATCCCCTCATGATAATAAACACTCAGGCCGCAGAAGTGCCTTGGAGCAAGATCTAAAGCTAAAGAGTGATTTTTATGCATTCTAAATGTCCGATCATTTCAGAAACTGGCTTCAACAATATGTTGAACATTTAAAATAATGTTCCTCGTGCTTAGATTCAGGGAAACTCCTGACTTTTACTCAGAGATATTTGTTATTAATGTTAATGGACAGTACAACAGTGTTTTCAAAAATTTTAAAAATCAGAGAAACTAAAACGTATGTTTGGATGTTCAGATGAGCCAGTCATACATTCTAGTGGGCTTTAGAAAACATCTATTACTGTAAAACTGTGCCTCAGTAAGTGGGACGATATGGGCAACTATCTGGCTTTGTAAAGTAATTGTTGTCTCCTGCTTTTCTCTGACAGAGCAGACACCCCATAATACATTCAGAAAAAAAGACACCTGAAAACACCTGTAAGAAACAAGTCAAACCTCAGATAATGTTAACATTTTGTTAAAACATGACTTAGACTCATTTCTGGGGAATGTAATTCAATACAACCATGCTAGGAGCCCTAGGCTAATTGCTAGCAAGCTAGGTACGGAAGGGCTTTGAGCTAATGCTAGCATTCTGGCTGGTGCTCTCATAATGAAACTTACATTACTTGGACTTGAGTAGACCCTCGCAGACTTTCAGAAGACACAAAATTCACCAAAACAGATAATTCGCCAAAGTAAAGCGTGAGGAAACTACCACAAAAATGAGCTCCGAGCCAGCTGAAAGCCCGCAGCCTCAGTATGAGCAATAAAAGGATCAAAGATGTAGCTATCAACATTATGGAAATGAGAAAAAAAGAGAAAGTTATAAACATACTGGAAAATGATGCAAATACAAGACATTTGTTTTATTCTACAAATATGTTGCACATGCTTTTGGTTGGGCAGGTAAAATATATCAGGTAAAGGTGAGCGTACAGCAACTCATCATCAGTTAGTTATCTGTACCTCTTTCGAGCTGCAGAGCACTTCATTTTGAGAGGTGTTTAAAAGAGAGAAGATGAATAAATAAATCATAATCTTAAATTAAATTATATTATTTTGCATTAAATAAAGGCTGATTTTTACTTGTATGTGCTGTCAGTTATAGTTCTCAGAAATAAAACCTGTTAGCAGGTTACATGATCAGCGCTTCTCTAATGAAAATATTTGACAGACAGTCTTATTTTAGACAAACTGCTTTCAAATTAGTAAACAGTTAAACTTGGAGGTGGATTTTTGCTGCCGGCCATATCAGCACAGATTAAAGTTGATAAGAGACCACAGAAACATCAATAACAACAATAGATTATAAAAAACACATGCAGGGATTTCATGAAAATGTAACATTTTGAGAAAATCAAATGCTGACAGCAAGTGAGACAAAAAGAGCCAACAATTTGAGAAGCAAGCGTGCATCAACAAGTTTGCACACAGAAATTAATAACTGTCAAGATTACACCTGTCACTGGCTTCTTCCCTGGCTGAAGGGGAAATGACTAAAACTGACACCTCTGTGAACACAATCTGGCATAAAGTCCTTCTGTGGAGTCCAACAACAACACTCACACAGGATCAGTGTTAAAGCCCCAATCAAGGAGGTTTTCTATGAGAGGGTAATTACAGAGAGATATCAGCTTTCAGGAAAGCTGCTGAGAGAAACGTTATCAGCCAACTCTAATGCAAAGGGGATTTCTATTGGAACCTGGTATTTAATCCATCAAACAATATATGGAACAACCTTCTTGATAGTAATTTTCTTTTATTTAGAATAAGGAGAGCTATGTTGGTCACTTTTTATGAAATCTTCTTGGATAGCATTTCAGCAGAAGGGCACGTTTTTGTTTAGTTTTTAATTAAGCAACGGCCCTTTAATGCCAAACAGATATTGGTCTGTTTGTGCCTATGAACTCAATCCATTTAAGCCGTTTGACATTTCATCCTAATACCCGCATTGTCAGTGCCAATGCCAAGTCTTTGTGACGATCACAGCCAAAGGTACTGCACATAGGGCACTCACACAGGTATCAAAAAATGTTCCTTAGCAACGACTAAGATTACATTTCTTGAGAAAAAAAAGGAATGGTGAACGGCAGTGGATGGAGTACATTTATGAAATGTTCTTCTTACCTTCATCTAGATTTTAACCCTCTCGAGGCAGGCGTTGCCGATTTGCAACAGTTAAAAACTAACAACCTGATTACCCCACATACATATTTTATGAGTTTTTTTTACTCAGAAGTACCACTGCAGGACTTGGTTGTGCATTAGCAACAAAAAGTTTAATTTGAGCCTGAGAGGGTTAAAAGGTTCTGCTCCTATGCTTTAGATAACCTCTTATTTTGGCAAATTCTCTGTCTAACTGTTAGTTAGCCATTAACATTGACTCTGGGTTCAAATCCACCGGCTGGCTGAGGCCTTTCTGTGTGGAGTTATACTCTGGGTACGTTGACTTTCTCACATGGTGCAAAGGCTAACTGATGATTAACCCAGTGACCCTGAATTGGAAAAGTGGAAGAAGACGGAAAGACCTTCAAAAGCCACTCAGAGCACACTAACATTATGATAGTAAGGGCAATTTCTGGATAACTAGGTCGGTGTTCACAGTCTTCCTTTCTTACAAGTAGTCTATAGCAGTAAGCAGTTGCACTAACTGCACTTTGTGTTGGATACATTCATACACCTCTGCCAAGTGAGATTCCAAAAAGTTCAGGGCTACAGTGCATGTGTGAAAATGGTCTAAATGTGATCCACCGGCAAGAGCAGCTGCTGAATTATTTCAGCTGCGGACCAGGTGGCATCTTAAGTATTTAAAGTAGAGGTTGGAAAATGAGTTTATCACTTTATGGCACATGAAAATGAATGCTTTACTTCCTCCTGCCTTCACTCTAAAGCTAAGAGCAACCTGGACACTAGAGGGTAAATATCAGTGATGGACCTAAAAGCCAAACCATTCGAGGTTTGCAATAACATCTTTTAAAGTTTGCCTTAAAACAGTTAGTAGCAACTAAAATTTGCATTAAAAAGTTTTAAACTGATGCTACATACTGTATGTTTCAAATATATCCTCATGCGGTCTGAAGTTTAGTAATTGGCATCCCAGAGCACAAGTTGAACAGAGTCACATTATTTTGTTACCAGCACATATTAGTACAAAATCTGGACACTCGGTATGCCACCTACATGTGACTGCTATTCTAAATTTGTCAGTGTTGCTCTGACAACAAGTCAACGTCAACTGCACTTGGAGCCAGCGTCAGCAAGGAGGAAGGGAAAATAAACAAGAGGGTTGTCGCTAAAAGCAGGGAAGCAGAACTTTATCTGGCACAAGTTCTGACTTTTCTTACTCGATGTTTAATTCGCTTGAGGGTCATTCTCAAAAAATGAGACATGACCCTCCTCCATCACAATCGCACTTGTCATTCACTCAGGTGGATGACAAAGTAGGTGAAATTCTCAGCCCCCACCCCTCCAACCCGCCATCGCCACTTAACATTCCAGCAGCTGGTCATAGCATATCGTGACGCATGTAATGTCACACTCGTGAGCCGTTAGCAAGCAGCAGAGCCCCCCCTCCCCTGCATCACCTCCCTGCTGTGAGACACAAAGAAGAGTATTGTGTATTCTGAGTCAGAGAGGATGAAAAAGAAAGCGAGACAGAAGAGAGAGGTGCGTCCAGTTACAAGGACCACCCCTCCACCACCCAAAACCTGTCACCGTCTCACTGTCTTGAAGCATGTAAACAAGCAGCAGGCAAACAAGAGATAGCCTTACCCAAGAGTGTGCGTGTGACCGAGAGGGAAGGGGGGGAGGGGTCGTCTTTAAACAGCACATCCTTCGACATAATTCAAAAATGCACAAAATCACACACTCAAACTTTTTTGAGTGTGTGATTTTTTTACTTTTTACTTCCTAACCCATCTCTAACCCAAACCCTGGGCATGGGTGTTTGTTTGCAAACACCTTTGAAATCCCCACAGCAAACACACTTGCATGATGGGAAGGCACCTCACTTTCTAGCTGACTTTCCGGGCAGCTACAAGAGATTTCCTGCTGGAAACAAAAGCATGAGGATTAAGTCTGCGGGAGGAAACGTGTCTGAAGTAAAAAAGGTGGACGGATAAGACAGACTTGGATGTAGTTAGATAAGCAGATAATACTTTGGCCGGGAGGCACAGTCGATGTGAAATATCGTTTTTGATCTGGGAGAAAGTAAAATGAAATCTCCAACGAAGACAGTTTTCTGTCATATTTCACACAAATTAGAAGCGATTTCTTTCCTTTAGTGAGAAAAAAAGTGGATCCTTGTCTAACTTATCAGTGTGCGGCCATATTTCTTTTCGCAGCCAAAGACGGCATCAAGCAGACAGCTTTAGATCCTTAAACGTCCCTCGACTCTCTAGCCTGTAATTGAGGATTCAGACATCAGTGGAGTTCCACAGTGACCTGTCTTGATCCCCTGGTATTTACACTTCAAACTCTAGACTACAGCCTGGAGGTGCACATGCCCACATAGCAGAACACACACACACACACACACACACACACACACACACACACACACACACACACACACACACACACACACACACACACACACACACACAACTACAACACATTAGCCCACAGTAAATGTACAAGATTAAGCATGAATGCGATTCCTTTCTCGCTCATTGAGCACACAAACAAGAGACGAGGAGATACGAACACTGTTATTACACTTGATCTGTGTTCTTCTCTACCCCGCCTCAGGCCAAAGACTCAATTGCATTTTCAGCTCTAACAAATAAGGTGCTTTAGACACGGCTGGCCACACATAGGACAAAAGTGTATGGAGCAAGTTAAAAACAATATAACTGTGATATCTTTAACCTGCTATTTTGAGCATTTTTTCCATCTTTATTTTCCTGTTAAAGACGAAAATGTGGGAGAGAGGTCCCGAGCCGAGCCGCCCGCTCAACCAGGTGAGCTAAACTAGCACCCAGAAATTCCGCCTTCTGACTTCAATTGGAACGCATTAATTCACTTTCTATTGCTCACGTTGATGCCAGAAAACATACATACAACGTATCGTATCGTGAGTGACATATTTCATTATTAAAAGGGGAAAGCGAGGCTCAGTGTGCACGTCTGCATGCCTTACAATTTACTTACCTACGAGACGGATAACTATTTATAGGTCCTCAAAGACTGAAAAATACATTCATGAGGACATCTACTCATCCCTACTGCCAACAGCTGCCCATGTGCACTTTCACAAGGGTTTATAATCCCAACATAAGGGTCTACACTAGGATCACCTTTAGGACTGTCAATCCATGCATGAATTCAGTGTGGACTGAGGCACTGAACCTACTAATCAACATCAACGCATTAAGCCACGTGCCCAAACCTATAACATTAGACGCACGCAAAATGGAAAGGACAAGCAGCTTGACAAGTGAGCGAGACAGAGACAGACAGGCATGGTAGAGAAAGGAGGACAGTAATCTAATAAGTTCCTGTAACGACTCAGGACAGATTTAGCCTCAACAGGCACATGGAAGGAGAGCAAAACTATGCAGGCGCATGTTCGAGCAGTGAGAACCTTTTTGAGGAAAGTACAAGAAGTGACAGAGATAAAAACATGGTGATAGAGAGGGAAGAGTCTTGGGGAAATCGGTTATCGGTTGCTGTGCATGCCAAACGCCAAACACACTGACACAACAGGAAAACTTTAAAGCCAGTGCGATTGGCCAGTTAGAAAGTTTGAATATCACACATCAGAAATACTTGTGGAACACGTTTCAAGTTAATGCATTTCTATTTCCATTATTGGCATTGACTTAAGAGACCAGACTTTTATCCAGCTGTTGTTGGTGAAATGCACAAAAACAGCTACATCACAATCTCTCTTCCCCCTTCTTTTCCCTATAGTCCGCCCCCTGTCTGTCCCATCCATCAGCCTGAGGTCATGTGTCATGTGTAGAGGAGTTATTTCTCAGCACTGACTGTGTATGTAAATGCCCCATGTCCTGCTTTGATCTCACATGTGAAAGGTCATGTCTGCCTGTGCATCACCACAACTGCTTCCAGTAGAGGAACTCGAGGAAGAACACCAAGAACCAGGGACGGGGGCCAAAGAGAGGAAGGTTGGATTAGACTATGTTTTGGCTAAAGAGATTGAAAAGAATGAAAAGCCACAAAGAGCTGCATATTACACTCAACACTCTGCAGTGTATGATACAAATGCAACTACACTGATGTTTCTTTATAAATTGTAAAGCCGTGGTTCTCACAGGAATGTTTTTAAGTGGTCTGCCTGCTGAAATGAACCAATCAGAATACATTATTTTACTTGGCCTGAATTTAGAGCACGCTCAAAGCTGAAGTTCCTGTCTTAAGGCAGAAATCGAATTATGCATATTATAAAAGGGGAAAGCACAGAAAGTGGTGGGGGTCGTACAGGGACGAGAACAGAAATGTTAAAAAGCTCTGCTATGCAACTCTTCCAACAGGATTAGGAGCCAAACCCATTGCAGGGAGGCTTGGCAAAAGCCCCATGGGGAAAAGATGGGGAAGCAAAAGGAGGCGGGAGGTGGAGGGAGGAGTGGGGTGAATGCATGCGTGTAGCATCATGCCGTCTCAGCTTGAGTGGAAAAAGACGATTTTGCATAAATCATTCCTAATTGTTTAAGTGATGGCGTGCTTTGCTGCATCAATGAGTTATATGGCACAACTCCTCCTATAGCCTGTTATTGCATGCTTTAACAATTATAAACCTTGCCCGAGATATAGTTTCCCTGGAAAAAGGGAAAAAAGACAGGCAATGCGTTTTGTATATATGATGAATGGGAGCTACAGAGATGAATAAGCTAGCAGCTAACATTATTGATCTGCCCAGTCCTAAAAAGGAACATGCACCAGCTTTATTGCTATTGACATTTGCCTTTCCTATGTGCACTGTGTTCACAGTGGTTAATGAAACTTCCTTTGAAGTGGATCTAACATCGCTAAACTCCAACAAGTAGTGAATAAACTCGCATACAGTGTGAGAATGTAAACAACTCTTTATCAGAGGAAAAGGTAACATTAGCTGGCATGATGTTAGCTAACAACCAGCTGTTGCTGTTTAGCCAGCTCGTTGTCAGCTGTCCGGAGGATCACATGTCTAATCTGCTGACAATAAGTAGTTGTGACAGTATCAAGAATAAATAAGTATATTTATTCAAGTTTTTTGTTTCTTACAGCTCTGTCTTAAGTTCAGGAGTTAAGGCCTGAGGTGAGGAGGAAGAGGATGAGGTGAAAATGAAAGAGCAATGGTGGATAAAGCAAGATGACAAGGAGGTGGAGAAAGGCATAATGACACGAAGAAAACATACATGTACAAGTGTTAAATGTCATATATAGTTTGAAAGAGGCAACTTCAAGCTGCGTCTCGAGACACGTACATAAAATGTGATT
>NW_024582375.1:3661198-3705858 GCF_018398535.1 Haplochromis burtoni
CACACACACACACACACTGAGGGAGGACAGATGGAACAGTGTTGTGGCTAGCAAAGTGTGTTAAGTGAGTGTATCTCGGTAGAGTTATCAGAGCATTCTTGTGTTTCAGCAGAGAGCTCGGGAAACATTCTCAGGCCTCCTGTTTGCCAGAAGAAAAGCACCTGTGCATGACTTACACAGGTTTTAGGAGGAACTTTGATTAGTAGCATAAGAAGAGTGACAGCTTTCAACCTTTCCCTCTCTAAATGAGACAGTGCTCACTTCAATACATCAATAAGTGGTCTTATGTTCTGCTGATGGGGCTTGTTTAAATGAAAATAATACGGTGTCATCACTCTCATTGTCAGATGTATAACTAGTCACAACCTATTCAAATGATATGTGGAAAAGGTACGCACACCCACAGAAAGACCCAGTATGAACTGGGCCTGATGAAAGGGATACAAAGAGGTCTGCCAACAATTAGACTGGACCCATACGTATACACTGTATAACAATATGATTTGGTTCTGGTCCTGAACTGGAATTTGGACCTAATTTAGATTTGCGACAAAGAAGAGGTCAAAAAATAACTACACAAAGAGGGGGAAAAAGCCAGAGGGAACCTAATTTAAGACGGACTGAAACACAGCTGGTGTACTGACTCACAGTACTTGTTAACTTGCTGATAGCCTAAAATTCCCCAAAGGCTTTCCTCTCCAGAAAGCCCAAAGGTCAAAAGGCCAAGCCATCAGCAGTAATGGTTGCTTAACACTTGACATCACGAAAAGAAGGAAAAAAAACAGGGGGTTGGAGCTCTTCAGTGTAAGTGTGCACATCTGTTTAATTGTGCATGAACGTGTGCGTACTTATATTTATGTGTTTGGGCGCACAAGGCCACAACTAATTAAGAAGACTTGCCCCCCCCGCTTAAGGGACCATCAAGAGGTCACTGTAGTCAAGGATACAGCAAGACCCGTCAGCTGTCAATGACAAGCATGAAAGCAGAGACAGCGAATGAGGGCTATACAGCCTGTAACCTGCTGAGCCGCTGGGGTCTCAGATGCTCCGCAGGTTGACTACAACAGCAATAAAGCACTTAGAAAAGGACAGTCAGCCTTTTGTCTGAGACAAAGACAAAGGCACAAGTCCTCCAGCAATGAAAGGACTTCTTGTGAAAGCCTTGCACTGCCCTGTGAACCATGACATGGAGGTCTAGCTCGATTCCAGCTGCATTATCATACCAATGTTTCTGTCAGAATACAGAGAGGAGATTGCAAGACCAATATGGCTAACTGACAAAAAGACACACATTTTCTCACATGTAATTTCATCTTAAATACATTTACCAGTCACAATGATCTATAGTGCAAAAAGCTAGACTGATGGACTGGGAATTCAGATTCCCCTGTTGTACCCTGGATCATAGCAGCTCATCTGCATTCTACCAACATGTGCATGTGTTAGGAGACATGACAGAGTAACAAAAAAAAGCTGGGAGAGCTCAACAGATCAAGCTGTGTTATGCTGTTTGCCCATTTTGGGGGGTTTAAAGTGCTCTGGTTGATCAAGCAGAGAAAGCATGAGAGTGAGAAAAGAATAAGAAAGGCAAAGAGAGAGAGACAGCGGAGAGGTTTTGCAGCTACTGACAGGTAACAGGAGAGCTAGAGAAATACATTTATTCTTCTTGATTAATAGCTAAGTGTGAACCTCTGTATCTGCTCATCTGTGCTGTAGAAGGTATCCTCTGACTTTGGGTGTGAATGTCCAAATGTTTGCATTTGTCTAATCTTTAACTTTAAAGAACAAAGTGTGCTTCTGTCTTGGAGAAAAAGAAGCTCAGTGCAAATTCTTTCTACATGACTTAGCAGGGTTTGGATCTAAGCCTTCAGATCCAACCCCCCACCACAGAAACGTATCCAAACTTCTCTTTCATTCAAAAATCGATGTGTGAAAAACATGCGCAAAGCACGAAAAACTACAAAAAAAACCCTTCATCCACCCCCCACTCCCTCCTGCAGTGAACATGCACATTCATCCCATGCACTTTAAAGAGTGCTAGCATGGACAAACTCCAAACAGTGAGAAAAGGAAATCAGCAGCCTTCATATATCTGCACTACATGCATGTGTGCGCGCCGGCTTTTTCACCAAAACCCACATAACTGCAACAACAGAGCCACTGAGCTATGAGGGTGCCCTGTGAACGGCACCTTTTTATTACCTCTACCCACCACTTGCAGACAATACATTTATCAGCAATTACGTAAAGCAGCACAACCGGATGCTGCACAGAGCCTGCAGCAAACACTCCACTGATCATACAGTCAACACTGCAGCTGTCTCTATTCATGAGAAAATTCTACACTGACTCCAAAGTGTGGTGATGAATCACATATTGGGGGAAATTTCCATCTTTAACGCATTTTATGAAACTGACAGGAAAAGTGGGATTTTCTCAGAAAAACATGGTTGACTGCTTACCTGAAACAGAAATAGTCATGGGTGCTTCCAGAGCCCTGTCATTGTCCAAATCCCTGCTCAACCTCAGATCCCCAGTTTCTTCATTCAACAGCAGCAGACTTAGCTCATTTCCAGACTCAAACTTGTAGCGCAGTTTATCCGACACATCCGGGTCATGAGCCGGAACCTTTCCTATTATTCCAGATGGAAAACTGTTGGACTTGTTGGTGACATAGTTATTAAAGAGAATCTCAAAGTTGTGCAGCACTGGTTCGTTGTCATTCATGTCTACTAGGCGGATGTGCACAGTAGCACGGCTCACTAGCGGTGCTGATGTGGCCTGAACGACTATGACATACTCAGTTTTGGTCTCATAATCCAAGTCTGTGAGTGCAGTGAGGTCTCCATTGAAAATATCCAGCTGGAACACTTCTGGAATATTTCCTTCTACGATCTGATACATGATCTGAGCATTAGTGCCATCATCGGGGTCTGTGGCAGTGATCTGGGCCACGACTGATCCCACTGGGCTGTTCTCTTGCACGTCAATAAAAAGCTCATCCTTCTCAAACACTGGAGCATTGTCATTTATGTCTTGGACTACAATATGAATAGAAACAGCAGCTTTCAGAGGCGGAACACCTTTATCCACGGCAAAAGCCTTCAGGTTATAAACATGAACGTTTTCCCGGTCCAGCTTGCGAGCGGTTCTGACGATGCCAGAGTGAGGCTCTACGTGAAAATCCCCGTCACCGTCATCCCCACCTTGAAATGTATAGGTCACCCTGCCGTTTGATCCACTATCTCTGTCTGAAGCAGAGATCTGGAGCACACTAGTGTAGACAGGTGCATCCTCAAGAACACTCCCCTGGTAGATGTCTCTGAGAAAATGAGGAGCATTATCATTGGCATCACTGATGATGATCTCTACATAAGTGATGTCAGATTTCTGGGGGATGCCATTGTCTTTGGCAGTGATGGCTAAAGTGTAGGAGGCCTGATCCTCATAGTCAAGCTCCATTTTGGTTACGATGGCACCTGTATCTGGGTCAATTTCGAACTGAGGAACATTGTCTTCCATTACGTACGTGATACGAGCATTTTCCCCCGTGTCTTCATCTGTCGCACTGATCACTATCACAGTGCTGCCCACTGGTTTGTCTTCACTGATAGACACGTGGTAGCTGGCGCTTTGGAAGACAGGCCGGTGTGTGTTGGCATCGGTGACATTGATGAACACCTGGGCGGTATCGTAAAGTGTTCCATCACTGGCGGTGACTGTCAGGACATACTGGCGTTCCAGCTTGTAGTCCAGGGGAAGGGCTAAGGTGATGAGGCCACCGCCACTCTGGCTAGTGATGGCAAAGCGGTTCCTGGTGTTGCCGCTGGAGATCTGATACGTCACCATGCTGTTAACATCCCTGTCCACAGCGGTCACTGTCAGCACACTGCTGCCGACCACAGCATCTTCGTTGATCTTCAGTGAGTAGGTCTTCTCTGAGAATGTGGGTGTGTTGTCGTTCACATCCAGCACTGTGACGCTGACACTGGCAGAGGAGGACCTCACAGGTGTCCCGTGATCTCTCGCCTCCACGCCAAAGGTGTAAAATTCAATTTCCTCCCTGTCGAGCGGCTCACTTACTGTAATCCAGCCTGTGCTGTTGTTGATGGTGAACGGAAAACCTGGCGTGGTGTCGGTAATGCGGTATTCCAGGAGAGAATTTTTCCCTGAATCGGCATCAATGGCTTGAATGTGGATGACAGAGTAACCAACGGCCACATTTTCCAGCACTGTAGCCTGGAAAGGTGTGCTGACAAACATGGGTGTGTTGTCATTGACGTCCACCACTTGCACCACCACCATCCCTGTGCTGTTTATCAGCGGAGGCCTGCCTCCATCCTGAGCCTTAATCCTTAAATTATACTCCCGAATCATTTCATAGTCAAGAGGATTGATGACATCAATGACACCAGTGGGGGAGTGAATGTAGAACTGCCCTTTAACGTTGCCACTTATGATGCTGTAGTGAACTTTGGCATTGTTTCCCTCATCTCTGTCCGTCGCCTCCACCTGGATCACTTTGGTGTTGACTGGCACGTTCTCTGGGACCTGCACCACGTACCTCTTTTCAGTGAACTGTGGGTAGTTGTCATTTTCGTCTTCCACAGTGATGTAAACTGTGGCGGTGGCACTGCGGGGACTTGGCTCCTTCCCCTGATCGTTGGCTTCGACGATCAGTTGGTACTGGGCCCGGGTCTCCCTGTCAGGCCGCTCTCTGATCCTCACCAGGCCGCTCCGGGGGTCAATTTCAAACACAGAGTTGACTTCGTCTGCATTCACAATTTTATAGATCATGTCGGCGTTGGAGGGAGCATCACCGTCAGTGGCCCGGACTGTCTTAACTTCAAAGCCCACTTCTACGTTTTCTCGGATGCTGACTCGATATTCATTTTGCTCAAACACAGGGGTGTGGTCGTTGGTGTCACTTACAGTGACAGTGAGGTAAGAAGTGGCAGATCTTTTGGGGGTGCCATTGTCCGTCACAGTAACTTTGAACACATGGGTGTCTTTGACTTCTCTGTCCAGAGCCTGGATAGTTGTTATGCTTCCAGTCTGTGAGTCTATGTAGAAAAAGTCATCAGACCTTTTATCAAACAAGGCTTCCATGCTGTACTCCAGCCTCCCCGCTTCTCCATCATCTGGGTCATTTGCTTTTAGGGTGATAACTCGCGTCCCAGCGGGCTCATTCTCACGCACAGACACCTGATAGTTGGGAAGTTGAAACTGGGGAGATGAATTAACCTGCCGCTTTCCCCTTCTGATCAGCACAACAGACTGTCTGTGGATGATTTCTGACGGGCTTTGGTGTTGTTTGCGCGCTTTAACGAGCGTCAAATGAAGCTGCACAGAGAGCCCGCTGCCCGGAGAGCTGTGCAGCGCGCAGTGAAGCTTCTCCTCCGACTGTCCACTGTGTTTAAGACACAAGTCACTAGCCAGGAATAAATCTCCGTGCCTGAACACCCCGACAACGTTTCTTCCTGCACACTCAGTATCCAAAAAGGCAGTGTTTTGCGTGAAAGAGGGTAAAAGTTTTGTTACATTCAAAATTAGAATACCTGCAGGTAAGCAGGAAGTTGCCTCCAGTTTTGAAAGGTGTTTTATTTGAATGTCTGGCTCACCTGACGCTTTCTTTCTCTTGTATTTAATAAAACAGTCCTGGCCGTGAACGAACACATTAAAATGCGTCAGGATAACGTCTCCGGACGCGGAGGAGACAGTTCTGAAATAAACAGGCGCAGGATTCCTGGGTGTGCGCGCACACTGAACTTTGTGGGACAGGCGGATAACACCGTCGAGCCTCCCAACTTGGAAACAACTCTGAATGAAGTTGGGAGATAAAGTCCTGTCAAGTTTATAAGTCCACCCAGGGCCGAGCGACAGGTTGGCCAAAAGGCTCCCGGGCTGTGAAGTCTCCGAAAGGTGCATCTCCAAACATCCCGCGAGCGGCGGCACGGTGAACAGAACCCAAACCCAAACCCAGCAACACATCGGCGGCTCCATGCTTGTAAACCTGCCGAATCCCGTTCAACTTCACCGAAACTCCTCCGCAAAAAAAGTAAAGAAAAGCATTAAGTCTCCCTCTCCCAGCACCGCGTCTTACTTTTCTCCCGCATGGTGAAGTTTTTCTCAACGTGGAAAAAGACGCTGGGTATCCATAGTATCAGTGTGTCCAGGCGCGTCACGGCTGCGTAAACACACACTGAGTTTAAAATGAGTACAAAATGGCTCCGCGGCTCTCCTCCTCCTCCACCTCCTCCTCCTCTCTCCTCCTCAGAGACTTATTACCATAAACCTGCTGTGTTCCCCCTCTGGGACGCTTTCGGGTGGGGTGGTGGCGAGGAGGCTTTCTTTTTTTTTTTTCTCATGGAGATTTAGGAAGTGCCGCTGCCCGGGTGACCAATACGCACAGGCGCATTGTTATTACAATAGGACGAGAGGTGGGTAAAATTCCTGCTGCGCGTTTAAGTGTCGCTCCCTCTTCAACTTCTGTGTGCTGAAGCGTTCTGAGCTGTGATGGTACAATTAAAACAGACCTGAGGCTCAGTGAAGGAAGACTGAAAATGTCATCATCACAGCTTTAACCAGCTCCTACTCATCTATGGAGGGGAGAAAGTTGAACAGTTATTTATATGTCACATCAATGTAGTAAATATTAGACACAGGGAACTGTGGACTGCACCACAAAACTACAGGAATGTCGCAGAGGATCTCACTTCCTTCACCCGTGCAGTTTACTTGTGTGCGTCATGGTCAGAGATGAGTGTTTTTTCTTCATTTGTAATACATCAACAACAATATAATAATAATAATAATAATAAGTCAAATCAGCGTTTCAGGCATCTAATTTTGTATGATTTTAGAACTTTACGTTCATTCAAACACATTTCCTCACGTTTCATTTTGCCTCAACAAAACGATTTTTTTTAATTTAAAGTTTAAGCTGACAAAAAAAATGACTTTTCTATTCTGGAAAAAACTCCCACAACAACGATTATATGCTGCACTTTAACGTGTATCACGAGGCAATGCCGTTACTCTCGGGATTCGTTATGTTTGTGCTAGACAACGTTAACTCCAGAATAACAGTTGACGTTAGTCTTGTACAACAGCGCCCCTACGAGGACAAGGAGCTTTACAACAGTTGGCCCTCAGCTGTCGTATCCACTGATGAACTCCCTTACGCACACCTTACTGGTGCCGGGTTGGACCCGTTTTTACCTGCACAACTCCCTTAATTTTCCGTTGCACAGATTCAGCAAAGTCCTGGAAACATTCCTGAGATATTGGAGTCTGTATCAACTTGACAGCATTACAACTTCGATCCCTGGCTGCTCCAGTCTGCATGCCAATCAGTTGCTTTCCAATGAAGTGTGAATGTTAGACAGCATGTCGCAAAGAGTGCTTGTGTGTAAAATTCTCCAGTAGAGTAGAAGTGCTCTAAAAACCAGCACATGTACTCTATGGCACCAACAACCGTGTCATTTTAAGAGTCACTTAAATCACCTTTTTGTTCAAATGCTCAGTTTGAACATCGGCAGGTCATCTCGACCACGTCTACATGTCTGATTGGCTGATTAGACATTTGTGTTACAAGCAAAAGAAAAAGAAAAAAAAGGTGTGCCTAACAAAATGACCATTATGTACATAAACTCAATTTTGCCCAAGAAAAAAAATCACTACTCTGGACAGAACATGATATGGCACATTTAAACACAGGCGTGTGCAGGGAAAGCAAATGTCACTCTTCGCATTTATTTATTTGTTTAAGTCCATTTTTCAAATGTACACTTTGTACAGAGTTGGTTCTCCTGCGCCCGAAGAAAGCACTGCTGTTTTTTAAAAAACATTAACCTGGCATTTTAAATACAATACAACATTAGAAATCATCTTTCTTGTAATTTACAACTACTGAAATAAATGGCACAACCGATGGATAAAAACATCCAATACTCTCACATTTCCTTTCTCTCCTATCAGGCATTTTTTTAGGTCATAATTTAACCACCGTCAAATCCACAACAGAATAAACTTGGATCATAGAAGTTGTGAAACATACAAAAATAATTTTTTTGTAGCCTTCAAAGTTTTTAGCTGGTCTGAAAAAAACAAACCAACCTGAGAAGCCTTAAAACTTTTAAGACAAACTACATAATCTCATATTACACCAATAAAGTAGAACAAGCCAAGAGTCAACCAGATCTGCCCACAAGGTAGTGTCCTCTGAGGAAACGTGAGCATTCTGACAGTCCAGCAGAACTTCACAAATCTTCACCCAGGTCTCCCAGTAAAGAGAAAGCAGAGCTCAAGGCCTCAGACCACAAAAAAAGAAGCACCGTCTACAGTTCAGAAAATGCTCTGCTTAACAACGTGAGCTCATTTTTTGTTTCTGCTTTTATGAAAACACACAGTGCACTGTAGAGATGCACAAACCTACTCGTTTACACAATTTCAATTAAATAATCGCATTTCACGAGTGCATCTTTGTCCTCGTAGTGAAGCCAACAACAAGCAGTACCTGGAAGTTATCTCTGTGGTGTTGGTACAGATCTTGGACGGAAAGATTAGGTTATATTAGGTTAAAAACAGTAGAGATCTACTTATGTAAAAAAAAAAAAAAAACCATAACCAAAACGCTGCTGTTTCCTGGAGCCTTTAAAAAGCCAATCAACCCTCTGCTGCCTCCCTGAGCATCTGCCCTGTGTCACTAAAGCCGGTCCAACCATCTCTTGGACTGGCTTATGTTCCTCACAGGGTGCTCGCAGCTCATGTGCTGCACACAGTGCATTTCCCCCACAGCCGGACTGTGAGCTCCTCTCAGCTGTCTGGTTCAGGGGTCGACTGCTCTTTGCGCTGAAAGGCTGCTACCATCCGCTCGCGGCCCTTCTGCAGCGTGAATTCGCTTGGCCCAAGCTGGGTGATCTTCCCACTGCCCAAACACTCGTCCCCTTTGTAGAGCACGGCAAACTGTGGAAGGAAAACAAGAACACTCCGATAACACAAAGAAGCCACACATGTAGTGTGATGTTAAAGAACAGTCCTGAACACGTTAGCCGCTACCTGTCCAGGTGTCAGAGCTCTGACTGGCTGGGAGAGCAAAATCCACACAGAGCCGTCCATGTTCAGAGTTACTGTGCAGGCAACTGGAACGCACAGTTGAAGCTGTGTTTAATGTTTGAGCCGATTTTCAGTCGGCATTAATAATCTTCTCGCAGACACTGATAACACAGAACTCACCGAGCGGCATCTGGTGGATGAAGCGGAAGTGACAATCCATCATTTGGGTCCTGGCTAGTTCGGGGGGCGGGTCTTCTGTTACCCAGTGGAAACGCTCCGTTCGCACGGTGTCGCGGAAAAGAGCTGGGTGATTGGTTGTCGGAGCCTGAGCCACAAGAGGTGTAACAAATCAAGTACCCGATTAAAAATGGTCACGAATTGCAACACGTTGCTCAAGAAACACCAAAGATGAATACGCTGCCTCCTACAGGGAGTTACAGGTATTACCATCCTCCGTTTCATTTTACAAACTTGGTTTTTGAATCTACAACTCGACACATTCATGAACATTAAAACTGGAGAAAAAAAAAAATCGCTCCTAATTGTAAGGGAACATCAGGAGAATGTTAAGATGGATGCGTTGACATTTGATAACTTAAACACAGATGTTCTCACCACAAACACATCTCCAGTAACGATGTCTTTGTCCACCACGAACCAGGCGTCTCTCTGCCCGCCTATCCTTGCCCTTTGGCCCAGTGTCAGTGTGAACCAACCTGTATGGACAGAAACACATAAGAATATGAGAAAAGAAGGGACAAACAGGTGCCTGATAGTTTTATACATGCGCATATGGACCAAAACAACCTCTGTAACCTTTAACATGTGACTGCATGGGAAATAATTTGACTTTGAAGTCAGCCTCATGTGGCCATTTGAGGAACTGCATGTTTCAGCTTTGTTTTTAGCTCCAGAGAATGCTGCCTGACTATAATACATTTTAGTCAGGTGTACAGTAGTGGCACACTTTTATTTTTTTTTAAAGATGTTCACAAACACACCTTTGTGGGTTCCCATTACAGTTCCATCCTCAATGGAGACAAAGTTCCCAGGTTTGGGGTCCAGATACTGAAAATAGAAACAAAGCAGCTGAAGATCAAAATGATCTGAGGTCATCTTAAAAGGAGATGGAAGGTTTTGTCATAAATCCTATGAAAATGAGATACTTTTGCCATGTGAAATAAATACTTACCTCCAAGATGAAGTTTTCAAAGTTTCTCTCTCCAATAAAGCAGATACCCATGCTCTGAAACGACACACCAGTCAATTTAAATCCTGTGTTCCTCTCCTCTCTCCTTATTAAAGTCTGTAATATATATGAGCACCTCTTTCTTCTTCAGCACGTGGTGAAACCCGGCCTCAGCAGCCATCTTTTTCACAAATTCTTTGGTGAGTCCAGCGAGCGGGAACATGGTTTGTCGTAAGGCTTGTTGTGGGATCTGACTGAGAAAGAAAGTCTGGTCCTTGAGGAGATCCGCCCCTTTGTACAGCTTCACAGCTGGTGACGGGAACGCAAGAAAAAAAGACAAACTTCAGTCGCAGAAACGAAAATAGTGGAAATTAGTGTAAAAATCAGAGATATAAGAGGTATAAAGGGAAAGTCACACTTACGATTTCGGATCTCAAATCGATCTCTGAACAGCGTGGTGGGCGGAGCTGTGTGAGCCTGTTCGAAAACTTCGTCATCTTCCTGTGATGTCCTGGCATAGTGGCCTGTTGCCATGGCATCAGCACCTACAGGAAACAATGTGTCTCTTGGAGTGTGTCTGAGACTCAAGTGATCATATTTTATATTTCAACCAATAAGCATGAGAATGAAAATAAAACAGCGTACCCAGGGTGTCGATGGCATATTTGTGGAAGTGGTTAAATTTGATGTGCTTGTTGCATAGTATGTCTGGGTTTGGTGTTCTTCCCCTCTCATATTCCTTCAACAGATTACTGCAAACCAGACAGAGAGAAACTGCATTCAGTGCTCAACACTGGATAAAAAAACAGGTATAAAATTTGAGAGATTCCACATTCTGATCCTAGTTTTTGTTCTAAATCTCATTGAAGTCAATATCAATTTTAAATGTAAATCAGAACATTTTTCCTTATCAGGAATCCTGGAAGCTCGCCTCATATTGCACTTTTTAAGCTCTTCCAGCATGCACACAGTTGTTGCACATCTGCAAGCCACTTTGCAACCAGCCTCCAACTGAGCTCCTACTTTTTAATGCTGCATATGAACATTGTAGATAGCATGTTGGTTTGATAGTTAGTGCTGTTGACTCACAGCAGGAAGGTAATGGGTTCAAATCCACTGACCAGCTGTGGAGGAAGCCAGGGAATCTGGAGTGAACCCACATAGGATCTATGTTGCGTCTGCATGTTCTCCTCGTGCCTGCATGGGATCTCTTTGGGTACTCCGACTTCCTCCCACATTTCACAGGCACACTTTAGGTTAACTGGTGATTCTTAATTGGTCGTAGGTGTGAATGGTTGTCTGTCTGCCTGGATGACCTGCCCAGGGTGTAACCTTCCTCTTGCCTTATGACAATTGGGACAGGTGGAACAAAACAGGGAATAGATGTAGCCCTCTCTTCTGTGCTTACTGCCACCTACAGCTTTCCATGTATGTACACAGAAGGGCAGGAAGCCCACACAACAGAAGCATCCAAATATGACTTACTGCACACAGAAATACCTTTGTGTATTGTGGTCCAAATGACCTGCAACTGTCTTTTTAGCAGCTCTTTAAACTAGTATGTTTAGAAACGATATGCTGAAAATCCCTTTGGAGCATTTTCACAAAAACGGCATTTCTCAAATTTCATTGGAGATGGCGGCATCTGTAATGGACAAAGTATGTTGAACACAGCGCCGACAGGACGATATACAGAGGAGGTGGAAAGGGGATGGAGGCAGATGATAAGCTGCTGTGAGCCCTAAAGGCAGCAGACAGAAGAAGACAGAAATACCTGAAAACTTCATGCCAGTACTCTTTGACATAGGAGACTTGATGAAAGGGGACATCCAGGCTCTGGCACACTCTGTATGCGTCCTCACAGTCCTTCTCTGTGGTGCAGACCCCCTTCTCATCCAGAGAATCCCAGTTCCTCATAAAAACTCCAGTCACGTTGTAGCCTTCAAACAACACGCAATCACAATGAGACTCACTTACAGCTTTACTTTGGTTTTTCTGACTTTATTTGATTGATTTCTTTGATTCGTATACAGCGGCTTCACCCGTCTGGCTAACCTTTCCCCATCACAAAGCCAGTACAGGTGTGCTTCAGTGTTTCCACTGCCAGCTTTTCTCACCTCGTCTCTTCAGCAGTAACGCTGCGACGGAGCTGTCAACGCCGCCGGACATGGCGCACACCACGTGCTTTATCAAAGCCATGTTTTCATATTACTGCAGTCTGTCTTTGAACACTTTCTCGCTCACGAAGCTAGAATATTTCACCCAGCTGCTCCACAGAAGCCGCCATGTTTGCGGTCCACTCAGCAATAACGTTCGACTTGAAACGCATTTTATGCCGGAACCATCGAGCTGCAGAGGAGGGAGACGAAAAAGTTGTAACACTAAACTTCAAGGAGCTGAGTGAAAACAAATAATAAGGTATGTGTAAAAAATACCGAATAGAATAAATATACATTTTTGGTTTCGTTTAAAGGCGAAACATAGTTGTTTTATATATAATTTAACTTTCACGTTTCTTCCTAATAAATCAGAGGCTCGCGAACTGCTTACAAATTAAATCAACTCAATTCTTTACATTTTCCGATTATTAAAACAGTGAACTCATGGTTGAGAGCTACATATTTTAAATTAATCCTACAGTAACTGCAAAAATATATTAATTAATTAATTAATGAGTGTCTTTTATGTAAAACTAAACTACTGGGTGTGATGATGTTTCTCTGTTTCTGACCCACCCAGATGTGTGAGGTGTCTGCAGACCCTGTCACCCTGGACATGCTAAAAGAAGCGAGAGAGACGGTGAGGAGCAGCCCAATGGGTGTCATCAACACCCCCATGATCGCCTGGAGGCAGACCACCCTGCCTCTCAGCATTGACTGCAACATCCACATCAAACTGGAAAACATGCAGAGAACTGGTTGGTGAAACCCACTTTGTTTGGCTTCCCTGACACTTTGCTGCAGGTTTATTGACTTCCTGTTTTTGAATGACAGGGTCTTTTAAGATCAGAGGAGTAGCCAATCAGTTTGCCAGGAGACCGGCGGGTGGCCGTTTTGTCACCATGTCTGCTGGAAACTACGGCAAGTCGTTTGCATATGCCTCAAAACACTTTGGGTCAAAGGGCAAAGTGGTGATGCCTGAAACCGCCCCAGAGAACAAGTCCATCTTTATACAGGTCAGAGGTTGTTTGTGGCACAGTTAAGCAAAAGACAAAAGCCTTGAAAGTTAAATACAGACATATAAATTACTTCCTAATAAGTGTGAATTTATTACTTTGTCATTTTCATGGAGTGGTTATTCTTGTCCTCAGAGTTTAGGGGTTGAGGTGGAGCGAGCTCCTACATCCTGTCTGATAAACGTGGTGAACCGTTGTGTTCAGGAGGACAACATGACCTTCCTGCACTCCTTCGATGACCTGGATCTAATTGCAGGGCATGCCAGGTACAATCAGGGCTGGATGCTAGTGCATAAGAGTGCTTCTATCTTCGTGTTTTATTGGTAACAATTACATTTCTAATATCTCTGTCTTTTATTAATTACGTGTGCACATGCATTTAGTCTTGGTATGGAGTTGCTGGAAGTGATGCCGGAGCCTGATGTGGTGGTGGTGTGCTGCGGTGGAGGTGGGCTGCTGGCTGGAGTAGCTGCTGCCATCAAACTGTCAGGTTGCAGTAAAACCAAGATCTACGGCGTGGAGCCAGAAGGAGGTAAAAAGTCACAGACAAACTGATGTTTAGCTTGTTTTTGTGTGCAGAAACTTTAAGTGTGTTTCTGCTTAACGCAGCTTGCACAATGTACAAAAGCTTAATTGAGAAGAAGCCAGTAGAAATGGACAGCAAGAGCATCGCATCAGGTCTTGCACCACCTTTCGCAGGTAGTTTTTGTCAAATTTCTCTCCAGCATATCTGGCTTGTATGTGAACTGTTCTTTTAAAATTCCTTGACTTTCTGTTTGCGATACATGAGAAAATAGAAGAGTTTTCTTGCGCCATCACCAGGCAGGCTGCCCTATCAGCTGTGCCAACGTTACGTGGAGGGGATCGTCCTCGTTAGCGATGAGGAGATCGAGGCTGCCGTGTCCACGCTCTACAGATCCGGGCTGGTAGTGGAGCCATCAGGTACTGCTGCTTTTGCTGCCATTGTTAACAACAAGATCCCAGAGCTGGAGGGCAAGGATGTTGTGTGCATCCTCACCGGAGGGAATATCGGAAAAGCCGAGCTTGTGAACTTTCAGGACTGACAAAATTCAAATCTGTGACTTCTTACAAATCCGTGCCAGTAACTGTCTCAGATAACAATTTAGAATAAACATTGTTAATGCCCATGTTTTTACTGCTGTCGTAATTCTGCGTCTTTCTGGTATGTTTTTTATATTCTTAAAAGTCTGACAGTGTGAGAGAGTGTGCCGATCAGAATGTGTAGGTAAGTGCTTGACTCTGATTGCTGATTGGGAATGACAGCAACTCAGCCATGAAGTGGTATACCACATAACATCACAGAGCGAGGACAGCATATGTTGATGCGCATGGTGTGCAAAGACCACCACCTTCCTGCAGACCTCCAAACTTCATGGAATAGGTTTCCATGGCTGAGCAGCTGCATCCCAGCCATGGGCGATCGTGGCTCAACATTGTGGGAACTGTTTGCGGATGCCCCCTTTCTGTTCCACCAGGACCAGTGCACAAAGCAAGGCCCATAAACACATGAGAGAGTTTGGTGTGGAAGAACCTCAACCTGATAGAACACCTTTGGGATGAATTAGAGCAGAGACTGCGAGCCAGGTCCTTTCGTCCAACATCACTGTCTGACCTCACAACTGTGCTTCTGGAAGAATGGTCAAAAATTCCCATAAATCCCTCCTAAACCTTTCCACAAGGTTTGGAGCCTCTTTTCCACTCAAGTTCACATGTGTTTGAAAGCAAATGAGCAAATACTTCTGGCAATATAGTTCACCTCCACCTCTCCATACTGCAAACATCATAGTCCACAGAGAATCCTGCAAACAAGAAGGGGCTCAGTAATCCCCCCCGCCTTGAACCTATCTGTCACTCCTACTGAATACCTCACACATGTCCTGCAGCGCGCTCACTGCCACTCCTTACTTCCTCATGCAGTACCACAGTTCCTCTTTTAACAACCTATCATATGCTTTTTTTTCTAAATCCATAACTCCTGACCTCCTCTATATTTCTGCAGCAACACTCTAAAAACTCTTTCTCAGCACAAAGCCATAACTGCTTCTCTGATGGCAGGGACAGATTCAAGGATGGCAACTCCAGGAATCGTGCCAGGAGCATCATCTTCAACCTTGACAAAAAAATGAATGAAGCTCTGGAAATAAATGCTGTGACACTGCATAAGCTCATCAAAATGTTGCCCCCGGAGGATGTGTACCATGCTCAGAAGTAAGGGTGGTCCAACAAAATATTCAGAGTGTGACTATTTCTGGATGGGCAGTGTAGCTTATTGCATTACATACTGTTACATTTCAAATACTGTGATTCTTATTAACACTTTGTTAATGAATAGTAATTACATTGTAAACTATAAACATTAACATGATTTGCTGCAGTAGAATGATTATAATGCAATGCTCTGTAATCTATAAGCATCTGAATGGTTATAATAGTTCCTGGTCCTCCTTCACTACGTCCATGAATCTTCTCTGAGGTCTTCCTCTTATCCTCGTGCCCGGCAGCTCCACATTCAACATTCTTTATTAAATATTTCTATTATTATCATCAACAGATGTAAAAAGTGCAATTTTGTCAAACCTAACTCCAAACTTTTTAAAACAAACAGCAGATTTATTATTCATGCCTCCCCAGGCTGACAGCCATTGGCTGAAATTTGGCTCGACTGAAGTGCCTTCATGATAGTGCTTCGGGGCATTTGAGCCTTTTTTTTTTTTTTTAAATTATTCAGAGGTCTGGCTCACATCCACCTCAAAGCAATTTGGATTCATAATTCAGCTCTGCTGGCAAGAGAGCAGCTTTACATCGCTGAAAAATCGTCAGAAAACTAACCTTCAGTGTATAGAACCAAAAAACACAGTGAATGAAAAAAGTTCAAAGGTAAAATAAAACAAGAAATAGGATGATGCTAAATAATAAGAAACGCAAAGATTTCTCCCTACGTCATGGCCGTGGCAAAGAAGAGATAAAAAAGAATAAACAAAGATGAGTTCACTCAAAGGTTTAAGAAAAATAAGATTTATTTTGACTGAGCCCAGTGTACACAGATCAAGACTGACAATTTCTGTTGGTTTAAACTTAAGAGTGTGCTGGGCTAGTATTAAAAACAGACATAGATCTATTGACAACGGATCTATTGTTAAACTGCTGTGAAGAGAAAAAAAACACATTTTCTCAGATATTATTAGGTATATCCTGGTCTTACAAGGTGTGATCATAAAGTTCTGCAACTCTGCAAAAACAAAAACAGTCCCCCCTCGAAGGTGGTCTCTGGTGCAACACTGCATGAATCTGTTACATTTGGCTTCATTTTAGAGAACAGAATCGTATCTGGCTGTATGTAACCAGTGGTGAGCTACAAAAAATCCCAACCTTTGGTGTCCCTTGAATGCCTCAGGATATTAGATCCTTGAATAAGTCTGACCTTGGTGCACAACGCATGAATGCTGGGAAAAAAAAATCGTCTAGATCCTGATGCGTTGCTTTTGGATTGTGTGCTGTTTGGTCGGTGGGCTGTAGGTGGACAAGCCGCTCTCATAACCTTTGATGACCCTCCGAGTCAAAGCTGTTTCAGCCTGACACAGAAGTTAACGTTTGAATTGCTCCAGTGGACAGAATGAGACGTTCAAGGAGTGATCTAAAAATAGCAGCGGTGCTGGAAGTAGTCCAGTCCTGCACAAGGACAGTGTGTTGAAGTGGAGCTCAAAGCGTAGTCTTTCATTTCTTTAAGGGTGAAGTCATAAAAGTCACAGAAGTTTCTAATCGCACCTAGTATATCCCGCCGAACCTACATAACATCCTTGGTGGCCATTCTGCATACGACCGCATCAAGCAGACTCCCACATTTCTCCTCCTGGGGAGTGACTTTGTACAGCTGTAATGGAGGGAAAAAAATAAATTAAAATATTCTTTAAATTCATCAAGCAAAGTGTTAAAGCGGTAGTGAGGAAACTGCAATTGATTATGTACTCTGTGGGTTATAACATGATTTTAGGCCCAGTTTTTTTTTTCTTTTGTCAGATCTTCCCTGAATTTTTCATTTAGTCTGGGACTGGATATAATCCACATCTGAGAATGTTTTGGGAATAAAGCAACATTAGGAGAAATAACTGTGCAGCCTGTCACCCCTGTAACATAACAAGATACAAGTGTGGAACGCAGATTAATTAAAAGCAGCGACCTTTTTGATCTTTGCGTGGTCTGACAGTGAAGAAATCTCTTCCACTGGAACCTGCCGGCCCTCCACCCTGGCTGCAATGTCTGACACGACCTGGGACTCATCTTTGCTGTCAACCATAACGATCAGAACGGAGTCATCACCATCTGAGATCCCAAATCTTTTAAAGGCCTCTGAGATCTATATTAGTGGAAGCATACAGATAGCTTACATATCTAAAACTACGTTAAGAGTAACATTTTTTCAAAAATCGGAACATGGATCACAGAAACATCTGCTTCTTCTCACTTACATTATTTGTAGGGGACAGATTGAAGATGATCTCCGAGTAAAGAGTTCTTGTCTTCATTTTTTCTATTTTCTCTAAGTGAACGGCTTTATTGGCAGCTACCAGCACTTGAAAAGGATCCACCAGCTGGAAATGGAAGCACAGGGTCAACGTAAGCAAACAGCAAGACTCCAGGTAATTCTCAATTTTTCTTTTTCAGTGAAAGACACGAGTACTTAACTGTTTTATTAGTATGTGTTTTATACAATAAAACACAGGCGTATTTTGAAAAAAAGCATTGCTAAAACAGACGGAAAAGGCTCACCATCGTAGGGTTGATCAAGGCACCGTTTATTTTCCCTTCCATGGCGCTTTTTTTCAGCTCTGCAGCATTTTTGACTTCTTTGAAGAGCATCTGGGTCACTCTGTGGTCGGGGAAAAGCTCCAGCTTTTGTGTTAGATGCATTCTCAAAACACACACACACACACAAAAGGTTGGATAAAATTCTATAAACGGCACACGGACCACGGTGCTTCACGTGAAGTCTCTACACGGCGGGGGGGAACCATAACACGGTGACACCGCGTCAGAGGAAATCTCCTCCTAGGAGGAAAAAAAAGGATATCACAAGGTAGTAAAACGGCAGTCAATAACATAATCATCCAAAATAAATCATACATATATGTAAGGCAGATATTACTCGACAGATAATCCCACGCTAAAGTATTTAGCATAGTACCGGAACCTATGGTTTTACACGAGTTTCTGTACCGAGCCTATTTCTGAATCGGACCGCCAGCTGTCAAAAATCACAAAAATTCTTCCGTTTAGCAACGGTGGACATGTTTCAGACAGTTTCCTCTAAATTAACGTTTTCCCGCGGTTTAAATTCTGGAGTCTAGTAGTTATGCGAGATACTCTAAAGTCTAACAGCTAGCTCTGGTCTGAACTTTTCTCAGTTTTACACCGTGTTTCGTCGTCAAACATGGAGAAATTTGAAGGCTACATGTTCACTGCTCTGTGCAGCACCAACTTCTTAATATCCTGCCTGCTGTTCTCCAGAGTGACCCGCGAGCAAAGGGAGCCCTACATGGACGAGATCTTCCACGTCCCCCAAGCTCAGAAATACTGCCAGGGAAAATTCAACGAGGTAAAGTGTGAGTGATGAGGGTGAGCCCGCCATTATCAGGCGGATTAAGGTTAGCTAAGAGCAGCGGTTAGGGTTAATCTCCACACTGGGCATATAGGGCTGTATCAGTATGGTATGCCTGTCTGGATGGGTTATATTTATTGATGTCACGTGGGCCAGCTTTAAAAAGAGCAAGGGACTTTGTGGTGAAGTGAAGCTTAACTGCTCAGATCTGTATGAAGCTCTGTAAACCTTACATTACTAATGGCTATCTGTAAAGACATGTTGCATGTTCATCCTCATGTGACATGATGCATGGCATCTGACTGACAGTGAAAGCAGTGTGTGTTAGAGGAAACTAGGCTAAACGATGGTGTTTTAGTCAGGGATCCATGAGAGAGTGAGAGTTTTCTAAAAAGTGTTAAAGCCTTGCAGAGAAAAGATTGGGGTGGTTATTATTCATCACAGCCCTGCCTGGTTCACATGCAGCAGAGTAACATGATGCCTGGGTCCAAGCAGATGCCTGCGAGGCTCCAGGCACGTAGGACAAGAGACCAGTAAACGACCGCCTTGGCAGCCCAAAGAACCTTGTGCCTTCCAGCAACCACTAAAGGAATGAAATTCACATTTTCATTGGCTAAGTGGTTGTCATCAGGGAATACACTTTCCTCCTAGCAGTCAGTGGTTGCAAGAGAGTTGGCAATCAGTCTCTAGGACTGTCTGACAGGGGGTTGTCTTTTCCTACAACCAGACTCATGTTATGCCTGCAATCTACTGGAGCCTCTTTCCTTGTCTAGGGCTAAATAGATAAATAATTGGATACAAGCATAAAAGTAGTTCTCCTATAACACATCGTACGCATATTAATGCATGACGTTTTATCAAGTTCAAGATAAAATGACACGTTTAAGTGTGTTTTATAAACTGTTATGAGCTGTCTTTGTTTGGTGAGGGGGACGTTAGTGCCCGTAGTGAATCTGGGAGTTTTGGATTTTAAGGATTGGTAACGCCTACCAGCAGTTCAAACAGATGGTGACTTGGATGAGAGCAGTCTTTGATGATGATTTGGGGCTGTTCGCAATGTCTGTGAGGGAAGGAAGAGAACAACAGTGTTGGTGATTCTCTGGAGGGCCTTTTTATCTGCTGCTACGAACCCCATGTACCACAGTGTAATGAACTATGCTCTCAGCGGTGGCTCTGTAGAAGCACAGCAGGAGGAGCATTTAACTGAGATGATTCTTCCTGAGTGTCCTCGGGAAATGCAGGCCCTGCTGGGCCTTCTAAATGATGGCTGAGGTGCCACTGGAACAGGAGAAAACATTAGACCCATGGTGGATGAAATTTAAATGACTTTATTTGTAAATTTGTGTCGTCACATACTCCATTGGACGACATTCATATGTATCAACAGACTGCTATATCATTTGGGCTGTAATTTTAAGATAGCATATAGATGAAGATTCTAAAAAAAGGCTTTTGTCTTGTGGCTCAGGAGCCAGAGCAGGTCGTCTACTAATCCAAAAGTTGGTTGTTCGATGCCTGGCTGTAATAATGAAGTGAGTGCTGATGCAAACACAGGTTTTTTTTTCTTAAATACTTGTATCACAGACTAGCCAAGAGAACTGACAGTGCTATGAAATATCCCTGTGGAGGGCCACAACAATAAGATTATAAAGGGATACAATTAATATTGAGCACCGTGAAGCTCAGCTCAGCTTATTGGTGTGGCCCTTCACAGCGGAAGCCCCCCAACTCCCCACTCAAGAGCCATTATCCGCTCACTCCACATGTTAAGTGAACTTTACACCTTGTGCCGTGTTAACATGTTTTTAATTCATGCAGTGGGACCCGATGATCACCACTCTCCCAGGCCTTTACCTCGTCTCAGTGGGAGTCATCAAGCCTGTGGTGTGGCTCACCGAACTGACAGGCGAGGTGGTGTGCTCCACGGCCATGCTGCGCTTCATCAACCTGCTCTTCAACTGTGGCAACCTTTACCTGATCTATCTGCTCCTCTGCAAGCTGCACCTCAGGGAGAAGGTAAGTCCAGGACACGAAGACAAGACCACAAGTGACTTAATGTGACATCAGAAAAAAAAATTAACTTCTCTTCTAGATGCGGACAACCTCACGCCGAGTCCTGTCAGCGCTGTCTCTGTCCACCTTCCCTGTGCTCTACTTTTTTAACTTCCTCTACTACACCGACGCTGGATCTACTTTCTTCATCCTCTTCACCTACCTCATGACCCTGTACGGCTGCCACAAGGCCTCTGCGCTGCTGGGCGTCTGCTCCGTGCTCTTCCGTCAGACGAACATCATCTGGGTGGCGTTCTGTGCAGCCACTCTGGTGGCAGGGAAAATGGATGACGCCTGGAGGGTGGAGCATACAAAAAAGAGGGACGAGAAGTCTGCACCGTCTCAGATCCCGCTGTCATTCAGCGGAGCTAAGAGAATCCTGCTTTTCACTCTGGAGTTCCTCACCTCACCCAATCACGTGAAGGCGGTGCTGCTGGTGGCCTGGCCTTACGCGCTGGTCGGCGTTGGCTTCCTGGTGTTTGTGGCACTGAATGATGGGATCGTGGTTGGCGACAGGACGAGCCACGAGGCCTGCCTCAACTTCCCCCAGCTCTTCTACTTCTTCTCCTTCTCCCTCTTCTTCTCTCTCCCCGTCTCGCTGTGTTACCACCGCGTCCTCCGCTTCCTGCAGGCTCTCAAAAAGCAGCCTTTGTTTTTCCTCCTGGTCACCGGCATCTCTTTGCTCCTGGTGTGGAAATTCACCTTTGTCCACAAGTACCTCCTGGCTGATAACCGCCATTTCCCCTTTTATGTGTGGAAGAAACTTTTCCAGAGGCACGAACTGGTGCGTTTCCTCCTCATCCCTCCGTACATCTTCGCCGGGTGGAATTTTCTGGACTCCTTTAAATCGCGCTCTCTCTTTTGGAGTTTGGCTTTCCTGGCTTGCCTCGTGGCCACCACAGTCCCGCAGAAGCTCCTGGAGTTCAGATACTTCATCGTTCCATACCTGATGTATCGCCTGCACATGCCCCTGCCCTCCCTTCCCAGACTCATCGGGGAGTTCCTCCTGTACACGGCCGTGAACGTTGCCACCATCTACATCTTCATCGCCAAGACCTTCCACTGGCCGGACAGCACAGCAACGCAAAGGTTTATGTGGTGAGGAAAAGACTAAAGTAATCATTTCAGGATTTTCTCCTGTGTTACAGGGGACCAGAACATCTTAAAAATCAAAGCAAAGCCTCTGTTACATCTCAGTATCAGACCGACACGGTCATATCATTTTTATACACTAACCACACGGCTTTGTTCTGAATTTGTAGGGTTTTATTCTCCCTACAGACAGAATCGGTATCTCCAGTTTGTATTTGACTGGCGAAAAAAAAAGTACTTTTCAATGACACTCAAAACACTCATAGGTAAATCCTGCCAGTCAACTGTGAATCATTTCATGACTGAATGAAATTGATATTAACAAAAAATGTTGGTAATAATAACAGTGGGAGATCTCAGTATTGTAAGGGGCGCTGGTGTAGATTTAAATCATAATGAAGAATGTTTAATATACTGTACTCGCATGTTGTTTTTACCCCAAACAGCTTTTTTCCCCCCTTCAAGCATTGATCCTTGTCGAGGTTAAAAAATAACATTTCAATATGGAATAAAAAAAAAATGGGCTCTCAAATAAATTAGCTTCTTTTAAGATTCATAATTCTGACATAAGAAATGTAACTGATTCAGGAAATCAGAAGATTTAATTTGTAAATTTAACAAAATGTTTATTTTGTTGTGTCAAGTCTACTTATGAGGCTTCCTTGTTTTTGTACGGCAGTTTTTTCTACAGCACTTGTAAAATGTAGTACAACAAAATTATTCTTTTGCAAGTATAATTAAAGAGACCAAAAATGATATAATCGTAATGTAAAGGTTAGATTTCTTTTGATGTGGGACGGTTTTTTTAAAGCATTTTGTGCCAGTGATGGACGCCGACAGAACTTTATAATAATGGGATTATTTGAAGATGTACATACATTTTTACCTCGATATTCACTATGACCAAGCCATACGAGTCCACTGGAGGTGACCAAGATGTGTGTCGAGATGTTCACTGTTAATTTAGACGTTTTTGTTTCTGCTCGTCTGTACGTGCCCTCGTGCTCGATTTGTGGATGTGGTTAATTCCGCTGCTTATTTGTTGTCGTTTTCTTTATATGCACGAGATTTCAATCATAAAATTCATCCTAACGAAAATCCGATCACGTTGGTTTGTGACTCACGCGATCAAAGTCAGTCAAATCTGAATGTGTAATTTGTCGTGTTTAGTTTGAATGCAGTGTGACCTGTGTGTAGGTGTGAACACGAGTAAACGTTGTGCATTGATGCTGTAAGTATGCTGCTCCCATCTTCATTCAACTGTGGAATAAAATATTCAAAATCAAGTCTGTAGAGCACTCGTTTGAGTTTCATGTGAAGATGGACGATAGCGTTATATGTGCACTTGACGGTCACTTTATGAGGTACACCTCCCTACTTCCTTTTTGAAGCTTCTTTTGCCCCCTCGAGATGATTTGAGCTTTTTAACATGCTGCGTTCTCCTGCTGGAAGCAGCTGTCAGAAGACGACTACACTGTCGTCATAAAGGAATGGACACGAGTATTCAGGTTGGCAGAGTTAAAACTACGGGGACTAAAGTGTGCCAAGAAAATATCCCACACATTTGTTACACTACCAGCAGCAGCCTGAACTTTTGCTACAAGCCCGGATGGATCCATGCTGTCATGTTGTTCATGCCACATGCAGACCCTACCACCAGGCAACGTTTCCCAGTGTTCTGACAGGCGTGTGACCCGGTATGGTCTTTCCTATCAGCTCGAAGCAGTCTGGCCATTCTCTGACCTCTGAAATCAGCAAGACATCTTCTCTGCTGCTCGCTGGATAGTTTCTGTAAACCCTCGAGATGTTTGTGTGGGAAAATCTCAGTCAGTCAGCAGCTTCATCCAGACCAGCTGCCACCAATGTTGTTCACTGGCCATTTTTTCCCCCCTCTACATTACTTCCTCTGTTTCGTGGTTCCACAGAAATGTATGATGAAAACAATAAACACCTTTATTAAACACCTCGTTAAGTTGAAGGAACACAACGGAACAGAAATCAAGTCATTTAGAACTTAATCTGATTAATACTGTGACTATTTCTCCTTATTGACATCAAGTGGTACTAACAGTTTGTCTCAGTCGGATCAACCAGAGTCAGCCACCAGGAGGCGCTATAATGCAACACTAGAGACCCCTATGAACATGAAAGTGCAATTCACCATGAAGTAAATGAATTCAACATCTGAGTAACAGTGGAAAGTACTCAAGCATTAATCACTAGATGTTTTGTTTGAAGTCGGCCTTGAGAGATATTTAAGGTTCAAACTGAATCAGTGAATTGATATAAAGGCCCTGACTCTAAGAAACGCACGTTTACAGGTGAGCATTGTTATTGTTTTGCTCAAAGAGTATCTGTGATGTAAGATTCCTACTTTAAGTAAATGTAGCACCGAGTTTGAGGGCCGTTTTTGTCGTATTTCACGTTTCGTGCATGTAATATTTCCAGTGGGTGACCGGTCTGGGCTTTTCTACAGAGCCATGCTGCTGTAATAAGTGCAGAATGTTGTGGTATTGTCTTGCTGAAATACTAATGGCCTTCACTGTTAGAGACACCATGTGGATGGCAGCCTATGTTCCACTGTGAGGTATATTTAACGCAATACAAATTCTAATCATTTCTATACAAAGTGAATTCATTGAGACTTTCTGGGGTGTCACCTTCGCACACGGTCATGTTATCAATTAACTGCAGCAGTTGTGCAACATTCAGTTTTCTAACATTACACATTTTAATAATGAGTACCCGGGCTGGTACATAAAAATAGAGAATTTAAACAATTAATGCATTGCATCTTTATGTTTTACGCACACAGGGTCCTGACTTTTTGGAAACAATGTGGTAACATTATGGAAAAGGTCAATGCTAATTTAGAGCAGTATTTTAGAAGACAGCAGACTCAACTGTAAGAAAGCAGAAAAAAAACGCATGGCGATGATTGCTCTCCATGCCACCTGTGTCGTTACTGGATTCTAATTACAGTAAGAAACACTGGGCCAGCTCACAGCTCATAAAAGTCGCACTGGGAAGATTACACAAATGTTGACTGCACAGCCAATCTGAGCCTGCTGAAAGGACGCACTGTATGTACTGTTGTCTTCAGAGCAGCGTTCACAACATCTGCTCGGTCACTTCATGGTTTATAATTGAGTTTTATTTTACTTTTTCAGATTTGTCCTCCTTTCACTACATTGATTTTTTTACTCTGCCAATTGATGAAAGTACAAATTAGTCTTTCTCATCAGGGTGTTTGGGCATTTTGAAAATGACAGTCTCAAAGGGATCGTTCATATATTCGATTCATTTCCTGATGCAATCAATCAAAGTTTGTCCTTGACGATGTGGAATATCTTATTCATCACTGATTGTGTTTCAGGAAGACCTGATAAAATAAGAAAAAGGTTGGAAATGATTGACACCAAGCGTGATAAGTATTTCACGAAACAGAAAAAAATGTAAATATCAAAGTCAAACTGTGACAATTCACCTTTTCCTGGCAGTAGTGTGTGGAGGAGTCATAGTTAGCTCTACTTCAGTAAACCTGTAAACTTGAACCTTTTTTCCTGAGTAAAATCTTGACACTGCACATGTGCAGTAGAGCACATGTGAGGATAGTGTGCTAAATACAGCTTCGGCTCAGTCTCAGTGCAGCCTAGCAACACACAACTAGGTTCAAAGAATAGGTGTGCATCTGTACACACATATCAGTTACAATGATACATGTGTGCTGATATTATCTCTCAAGAAGCAGTTTTTAAAGAAGGTAAACAGGTTTGAGGTACAAAAAAATTACACAAGAAGTGGAATGGAAATCGCTTTTATGGAGTGATGAATCCAAATTGGACAGTTTTGGTTTAATGATAAAGCACTGAGCGTCTATAGCTGTAAAACATTTTTCAGCATCACAATGATGCAAACAATCAATGCAGTAAAAGCACACCAGGAAAGAGACAAACGCACAGTGCAACACTATGAGTTATGGATTGGCCTCCCCAGAGTCCGGACCTCAACACTACTGAAGCAGAGTGGGATCATCTCAACAGAGAACAAAACAAAAGGGAGTCAACATCTAAAGAAGAGCTTTAAATGTTCGTCGGGAAGCCTGGAGAAGCATTCCTGAAGACTGCGTAAGAAATGACAAGAAAGCTGCGCAAAAGAGGCTGTGTTGAAGAATAAAAGTGGTCACAAGCTTCAAATACTGACTTTCAAGCTTGTTACATACAAACGAGGGATGACTCAAGATTTCGACAGTATTATAAATAGTGATAATTTTTAAGGTGGGCGCCAAATGTGGAAAGTGGACGATATCTGTGTTATTTAATTAAGGACACGATCTGTATCGTAAATATTTATTTTTCTGTCAGTGGTTGGATAACAGGATTTTCTTCATTTACACTTATAAGAAGAAATTTGTTGGATTGTACACTCAAAAATACATCGTCTCACAGAACAGAGTTTAAAATTTGTATCAATAATGAACCCCCACTTCTCCACAAAACGAGCGCAACTCCCCTCAAAGTGCAAAGACTTCACTTTTATGGCGTTTTTACGCTGACGTCAGCCTGTTATGGCGTCATTGTGACGTCGTAGAGTGTTGAAAATCTAAAGAGTGTTTTCTACAGCTTTTCCCATGCCCTTTCATATAAAATATATAACTTTTTTTTTTGCTAACAATGAAGGTAAAGGTCAAATGCTTGGCCAGCTTAAGGTCTAATTTATCGCTGCGAAGTTTGACGACGACCCATAAAAAGTTGTGGGTAATATAAAGTTTTTACTGATTTTCCCATTTGGTGTGACTTTGACCTCGACCCGATTTTCAGCAAAATTGAATCAGCTCAAGCTGTTATTGGTATCTACCATCAAACAACAATTGAAAATGATATCTTGAGCAACTGTCGATGCTAGGCTGCTAACAAACAAAAAGCACTTCCCAGAGGACAAATGTGCTGCTCGCAGCGGTCTTTGTCTCACCACAAATCCTCTACGTATATGGAGATTTCAGAATCCTGAGTTTCCTCTACCCGACCAAGCTCCTCATGAGAAATTGTTCCGTCTCTTCAGAGACAGAAACACGAGAATAGCAGGAGATCAAATACACAGAGCTGAGACTTGAATTTGATCACTGAGACGATGTTTTGGTATCGTTGAGGTCTATTTATAAGCCCATCAAGTTTTCCCCATTGTGTCCTCTACTTATTCCAAGAACCCATTATTTGTTACAAATAAGAATCAGTGCAGTCAGAGAAAACGTCGGTTCTTTTTCCAGGTGCTAAATTCAAAAAGTATGAAGCAATTAGAGGCAGACCCTGAAGAAGGAGCTAGTAGTATTTAAAGTCAAAGGTGAAGACAAGACAGTTTGACACTTGTTGATCTGTTATGGTTACATAAAAAGTTAAAACAACAGTAGAAAATAATTAGAGGGAGAAATAAAGGAAGAAAAAAAGATAGGCTTAAACGATCTCATGACTAATTCTTAGACATAAATAAAAACATCTTCTGCCTTTTATTCAACAAGGTCAGCGTGACACAGAGAGGAGTCTGAACATTTTCCATTCCATGCTCACACAAGTACATCACATTTACTGAAGACCTACACTCTGAAAATACAAAGTAAAATGCAACTGAAATAAGTAAGTAAGATACCTTTATTAGTCCCCCAAGGGGAAATTTCATGTTTATATGTGAAATCAAAGGTTTGTTTATATTAAGATTTAATCATTAACAGACAATAGATGCTCAGTGAAGAGAATTAAATAGGGATGAAATAAAACGAAAAGACAAAACATTCATTTTACTCTGAAAGTCAAAAAAAGGTGGAATCCAAGCAGGTGGAGTTGAGGACACGGGTGGAACCAACTGGGCTGACAGAGAACGATCAATCAACCTCACTGGCGTGAACCTATAAGGTAGTACAACTCAACAAAGAAAGCATTAAAGCGCCAAACACAGTTAACACTGGACATACATATGATGAGATATTAACTTGCTGCTTGGTTTGCATCCGTCGCATCGCTTGGGTGTGACAAATGAATCGTGGCCTCCTTAATCTGTGGCTCTATTAGGCATTTGAGGGGCAGATGGAGGGTCTGCACATCGCTGCTGGGTGTGGATGGCTGTGGTTTCTGATGAGTGGGCTTGATGATGTAAAGCCTCCAGTGGTAAACGTGCTGTGGTCAGAAATGAGTCACCAGAGTTTTCTGGCGTGTGCTGTTCATCTCTGCTGCATGGTGGCGGGGGGAGGTCGTGATCCACTCTGCATCCCTCCTCACAGCCTCAGTGTGTCAAAGTATCTCTGAGAAGATTTATCTGTTTCATCCTCATCACTGCTTTTTTTTCTTGAGCTCTCTGTCTGTCTCTGCATTCGTGCTTCCACACTTCCACTTAATGCTCTCAGGTGATTTTCTATTTCAACAAACTCATCTCTCTGCACTCTTATCTCTTTTATTCCAGCTGCATTAGCCGTCTTAATGTTCCTTCTTGCGGGAAGCCAAAATGTTTTCCCTAAACATGCATAACACTCATGGATCCTTCTTCATGCTTTTCCTTCACCACATTTGGAGACATGAAATCCACCACTTTGGAGCTGGGGATCGGTCCGCCAGGGCCTCACTCTACGCCACCGCCTGGCACACAATGCAATACGGCGCCTCTTGTGAGTGTTGGGCCTGACCAGTCGGGCCCATGGACTAAGGCTTAGCCACCAGACGCTCGCCCTCGGGCACCCTACTTTGGCCTGGCTCCAGGGCGGGGCCTCGGTCACCCTATCCTGGGCAGGGTGAACCGTTTCCTTGATGTTCTACTCATAGGGGTCTTCTGAATCGCTCTTTCTCTGGTCCCCCACCCAGGACCAATATGCCATGGGAGACCCTACTAGGAGGCAGAATCCCTGGACAACCTAGCCCCTGGGATCCCTGGGACACACTGGGAGGAGGCCCTGGGGCAGAACCAGGACATGCTGGAGAGATTATATCTCTCGGCTGGCTTGGGAACGCCTTGTTGTCCCCAGGACAAGCTGGAGAAGGTGGCTAGGGAGAGGAAGGTCTGGGCTTCCCTGCTTAGGCTGGTGCCCCTGCTCATGGATGTGAGCACAGGGAAAGAATCATATTCCTGTTTTCTTTCTGTTTTTCTCTCTTTTTTTGTTTTTTTAAGTTAGAACAATTTATTTTAGAACTTTAACCATTTGTGCATCAACGTGGTGCATTAGCTGGATATCCCAGTGTAGGTGGTTTGGGGTCCAAGAGGTTAGCTCTCTTCGTGTTTTACCATCTCAGACCACAGATCCCATCAGCCATGGGATCCCACTTCTCTGACACCAAGCTTGTTGTGGAAATTAAGATACACACAACCAGGTGGTCTTTGTGAGTTTTATTTGCTTTGTAAACGGGTCAAACAACAGTACAGACAGCATTCGTTACCCTGAGGCACTGTAACCATGGACTATTTATAGAGAAACAAACGGCGGATAATAAAAGAAAACTCTGAGATCAACATGCAGTCTGTCTGAAAGTTTACACAGAGAGGGAAGAACACAATATGGAGCCTTTCATCCGATAAGGTCAGCTTGACATTTTCTGCTATGTGTTCCTTTTTGATTCTCCTAATTACATATATGCTAGACATGCAATAGTAATGACAGCAGTTTATTACTTTCCTCCACAGTCTTCTTTACATTTATGAGTCTGGAAGGATGCGGTTGTAAATTGCCAAATGACTACATGGTAAAGACACAGAAACGTTAGAGTGTTCACTGTCACCGAAAATATCTCAAAGAAATTCTGGAGGATTATCATCACCCTTACAGCGGATGGTTACAAGAGACGTTTCCCTTTTCCACTCTGCTTGCTGTGGGGAGAGCACGGAGATTCAATGGGACTGAATTAGGAATAACAATCTCTAAAATTCTGGGGTGTTTTTTTGTTAGTGGTGATGTGATGAAGAAACACAGCTGACGGTGTGATTGAATTCTTGTCAGACAAGCAGTAAGTGGCAAGAGAGCCAAAACATCCAACTCATTCCTCCTTAGAAACAGCTCAAGGTAGCTAATGCCTACATTCCCACGTTATCCTATCATTTCTTGTTTTAATCATCCCATAATCTGGAGATATTAGGCTTACTTTTGCAGTGATTGCCATCTAATTGGCTCCTTCTGTGGATTGAAAAGCACATTACTGGAAACGTGTGTAAGTTTTCTTGAGATTGTGACTTAATTAGAGAGCTAATAGCATTTACTCGTGTCTAGAAGGGTCTTAGAATACACATCCTTCATGGCCAGCGACCCATCTCACAGTTTTAAAGCCATCTGGATCAGGACCAAATTTCCGTGGGTCCACCTTCTCTAACAAGTTTCATGAAATTCGCCTTGGCAGTTTGTGCGTTACTAATTGACAACCAAACAAACGGCACTGAAACCGTACCTCTGCCTCGGCTCGCACCCTGGCACACTTGGAGCACAGGAGGCACAAAGAAACAGATGGAGTTACAGAGGACACCATATGCTACCACGTCGTGAAGGAGCACAGGCACGTCTCCGTTCTCTCACAGTGGAAACCGTGCCGGGAAACTTTGCCGTTTAAATGTATAGGTGCATTGCAAATTAATCTCAGAGTAGGACAACAGCAAGGCTGAGACTGGATGGCAGCTGTGTCGGGCTCTACTGTTGCTAAAGCCTAGATTTTTGGCACGCCACCATTTGCTTGTTATCGCTTATATAAAGGCCAGATGATGCTGGGGAGAACGCCATTATTGCGAGTAAAGAAGTAAAAAAAGAAAAGTAATGAAACCTTTTGGGATCACTGCTTGACAGTGAAATAAAAAGACGATTTCTCAGTTTTTTTGTGATGAACGTCAAACTGCTCAAAAAGTTGACCAAACATAAAACAACTCTCATAAATCCCTTTCACTAGGTCCGTTCCTTCTAGAATTAAGTGATTCTTCCAACAGCAAATTTGGTTATTATGAAGGTTTTGAGGTAATCATGTACCTGTTTGTGCACCGCAGTATAAAGATGGACATGGAAACCTATGACATCATCCACTGGTTTTGAAATTTGAGCCTAGAGAGCAGTCAGGATCTTTCAAATCCTGTACAGAGTATAGAGAGTGTACAGCATGGATGGCAAACTTATTTTAGATCGTGGGCTACATACAGCTCACTCTGATCTTAAGTTGTTTGGACGTGTAAAATTCCATTATATGTCATTTTATGATGTTTAACTGCACAATTAGTCCCTGAGATGTCTTAATACAAGATAAATAAGTTTTAACTGCACATCTTAGTTTTTTCTATATGATAAATGAGTAAAATTATAGAAAAAGTTCTGGCAGTTCACTGCCCAGGCTGTGCCATACTTATTCAACATAACGTATTTGGTTCAAAGGAATTTCTAAGTAGACGCTGAAAACACTGTCAGTCTGGCAGAGGCAGAGTGTATGGAGTGGTGAAGTTTCCCAAAATGCAGACACGTAGAACAAAACTTGAATGTTAACAGAAAGCGAGACGTTTATTAAGGCTGGTAAAAACTTTACAAAACAAAAGGCAGAGGTGACGCTAAACAATAACCTAAACTGGGGAAACTACAGCTAAACATAAAGAACCAAAACATGAAACCTGAAGTGGATACAAAGATGCATGGAGCATGGAAACATGGCACAACGGACAACCTGACAAAGACCGAATAAGAAAACACAAACTGAATACACACAGGAGGATAACGAGGGGATGGGGAACAGGTGGGAACACAGCTGGGACAAATCAGACCTAACAAGACAAGGGAAAGCAAAATTAGACACACTGCACATAAGACAAGGACTTTCACAATAAAACAGGAAACAGAATGGAAAGCAGACACGACAACACGAACTTGACAACATAAGACACGCAGGGGTAGAAAACACAAAGGGAATCTAATAAACAAATGAACTTAGCTAACCTGAAGAACTTAAACATAAACATCTAAATAAACTAAAACTTAAAATACTGGGTCAACGGACCCAGGAACGTGACAAGAACATTAACCTTTCTGTCATGTAACTGTTTATTCATTACTTAACTAATTTGGTGTAGCATGAATGGCTGTGGGGGAAGTCTTTATCAGCAGGAAAAGCCCTAAAATGTATAAAAATAAAGTCCTTCATATTTTCCAAAGCTGCCCGGTGGGCCATTTGGTCTTAGAGCTGAAAGATCTTCGAGGATGAGAATGTTTTCAAGAAACTTGAAGATGTCCAGTTGCTTTTCTTTCCAAGCTCCTAAGATGATTGGACTAGAGTGAGAACAACAGAATGGAAGTGATGGAAAAAAGCAGATTAGCAGCTTAAATACCCGGAAATGCAGGCAAAAGAGTGACTACTGCACTTTGTTTATTGCCCTTACATGTACTCTTTATTGTGTTAGACAGGTGACATAATACACATCCTACTTAATGCTAGACGTTGCAAAATGCAACTCTTCAGTTGCATTTTGCAACGTCTAGAGTTCCTGTGAACTCTAAACTCTACTGTGAGTGGAAATATCTTTCTAAATCCAGCCAACAAACAACAGTCATTATATCACAAATGATATGAATGAAGGCAGTCTGTGTGTGACTAAGACTTACTGGTTAATGAGTCTCCTAGCACGCCTTAAAATGGGCTGTCAGCTGCTCCAATCAATCCAGTCCAGGGACAAATTTAAAGGTGGGCAAGTGGGGGCCAACTGCCCCACTGCTGCCAACTTTTTTGTCCCTAAAATATTTGTAAAAACCAACTGCTTGTTTGTCCAAAAGCTTCTTATAGTCTTTGTTTTCTTAGACGGGATGATACATTAAATAATTATAAGTATTTTGTCGATTCACTTTACATATAGGAGATTTCCACACGCTTAACTGAAGAGATTTGTGCCACCCTGGCTAGACCTCTTGTCCCTCATTTGGCCTCCCATATAAGATTGTCTAGATCCACCACTGGATTGCAATCACACTTTATATCTCTAATATTTACATAATTTTTTGGACTTTATCTCAATGATTTAGAAGGGAACAGCTTAGCAAAACAGGCCACAATGAATTATGCAAACCATTTAAAGACTTAGCATTTGTGAATGCTGCTGGAAGACGCCTCTGCACCTGCATCGCATTTAGTCCTAAGCTTTGGAAGGAAACTGTGCTTGCACCGAGAAGAGTGTTGGTGTGCCCCGTTCACTCTGCAGCTGGAAAAGTGTTGTATTCTGTTTCTCTATTAATGTATCCATATTTAGAATGAGACTTCTCCGTCTCAAGGCTCAGCCTGCCTATGAAGTGGTTAGACCGGTGGAGACCCAGCAATGTCATTCTGATGGAGAGGCACTGAGCAAAAGGGTGAAATAGCAACATATCAGAACTCATTTGAAGTACACTCAGGTAAAAGTAGCTCTCAGTGGAAGCAGCTACTTGCTTACACTGCTAAATAAAAACTCACTTAAACATTACATATGCTGCAGGAAAAGTATTCTACATTGCAAAAGCTTATTAAAACTCTATAACAGGCACAGAGCGCATGAACCTGAACACATCAGCTACAGTACGTGCCGTCTCTTTGCACCTTTAAAAAAAACAATTAAAGCACATGAAGAAACTGTTCTATTTATATAAGAACGGTGGGAGTTCAGTGGGCGGAGCGGCCAAAGCATGTGTTTTGTTTTATTAGAGGCACGCAGTAATTATGCAACCTGCCCACATTCATATGAGTGGCGTGACGTCTGAGAAAGTTTGATGTCCTGTGAGGGACGCGTGGGAGGCGCTCAGGGTCACCTGGAGCCGTCCTGATGGCTTCACGTTTGCAAAAATGCAGCTTCGCCGTAAATATCGCACTGAACACCTGACTGTCCTCCTCTTTTTTAATTTTCTGAGGGATATTTAAATGAGATCCAACTTTAGCTCTGTCTCTGTGCCAGGTTGCTAAGCTACAGCCTGTGTCAGGAAGTGACAGGCGAACATAATTACGACCCTGGTTGACAGACATCGACCACAGTGTTCATTAGACATACTCAAGCATTAAGACATCAAGTCTTTTTAAAGGACAAAATCCTGACACGACCTTTTGTATCAACTAATTACCACATTATCATTTGGTGAATAAGTATTTAGACAGTTAAAGACAAAGGAGTTGGCTCTGGTTTGATGTATGGACGGAGTTTTGTGGCACCACCATCCAGAAATATTGCATTTTACTGTATTTTGTACAAATAAATATATAAAAGCGTTATAATGGGTTTACTGCCACGCTTCTCAATTTCTTAGACGTGTCCTCGTCTGAATTCATGGTCTTGATGTTTTGCTCCGTTGCTGCTAATGAGCTGATTGTGTATGTCGAGTGTTGTTTCCTTGCAGTCAGCATTGCGATGTGCTCTCGCTCTGTCTCATTCTCTCTCCATGCTGCCCTCGCTTTGACTGACAGTGATATTAGCACCTTTTCTTCTCTCTGCCTCTCTTCAGCCTTCAATCATCGCATCTCTTCCTTTGACCTCAAGAGACGCTGGCAAAATAAAGCTATTTGTAGCGGGCAACAGGCGATGTGCAGGAAAATAGATACAAATGATTTGTACTACTCAGAAATATTCACCTGATTTGGAAACAATCAAATCGTAATGTGGAAAATGGTTTTGTCAGAAAACAATAGCTTAGGAAGCTGTTGAAGTCCTGTACCCAGGACTGAGCGTAAACGTAGAGATCGTGCTGTTGCTGTAGCAGCTCCAAAACTGTGGAACGATCTCCCTTCAGAGATTAGACAGGCTTCTTCCCTACAGGTTTTTAAATCACTCTTTACCCCGGCCTTTGACACCACGTGAGATCTTGGTTTTATTTTTAGTTTTATTTTAGTTGTTTTTAGTTGATTCTATGCTGTTTTATCTTGTTTATTAATATAGGGCTGTTTTTATTTTTTTTATGTATTATGTGTTTTATTTATTTGTTTTTGCTGTTTTCTGTTATTCTATTGTTTTTAACTTATTTTCTGTACAGCACTTTGGTTCTGTGCTGGGTATTTTAAAGTGCTTTATAAATAAAATTGGATTGGATTGGATAGCCTCCACTGTGTTTTGGTTTTTTTGCCTCTTTTCACTAGCACCTACTCGGCTCAACTCAACTTGACTTGGTTTCGGTCATTTTTTGTCACAGCTCAACAGCCTTTGTGTTTAAGGAAACTGACCCAAATGCAGACACTGAAGGAGACAAAAACAAGGCAAAGGCAAACAGGGGCAAGAGCTAACTGAAAACTAAAAAACTAAGAAATCTGTGACAAGACTGAGGTAACTATGAAAAACTATGAAACAACTATAGCGACTACTAGGACATGATGTGGAGGGAAAATACACAGACGACCTGACTGAATGAAAGACAGAGACTAAATATACACAGGAGTTGATCAGGGGAAGTGGAAACACATGGGGAAACAGCTGACACACAAGGGGACATAGAAACTAAACTAGAATAACACCCAACTAAATCCTAACTGATAACACCAACACAAGAAACAAAAATACAAATTCATGTTTCATGAAGGAGTCGCTCCCATGAGTGATTCACTCTTTGACAAATCAGTGCCATGCAGCCTGCTGACGTCACATTTTCAGCTCGAATCAGCTCACTTGGAACCCTGGTCCACCAGGAACAAAACAAAAGTACCTGGGTACAGGTGTAAAAGAAAACCCTAAAAACCGAGTAGAGTCGAGTAATAGTAACAGTGTGAAAAAGTGTTTAGAGAGGGTTGTAGACACTTAGTAATGTATTGCTCTCCTGACCGTCTCCATACATACTAAAAACGATTTGAATAAAAAAAAAAAACTCAAATTAGGATTCATGACTCCATAAAACCTGCCGATTCAACTCAAGAGCTAGGAACAAATTATGCGTTTTTGATCATTTTTGCTATTTTTATTTATGTAGACACAAAACTGGTTCATCCCTTGAATCTTTTTTAAACTTGAATGACAAATCAAACTAATAAATAAAACAAAAAAAAACAAACAAAAAATCCAAAACATTCCTTTGAAAATATTCAGGTACAAGTACTGCTGTTGAGGATTTAATGCAAAACTTCAGTAATGGATTAATATAACATTGGATAAGGGGAAGAATTTGTTGGATTGGTGGTTTGCGATTAGATGAAAATAAGCTGGAGTCATCTGTTGTACTTTGTAACGGAAGAGTTAAAAATCATCTCAATCCCAAGATGTAATCAATAAATACACTAATTTACGGTGGCCCCGAGAGGCCAAACGGACTGCAACTTAAGAAAACACCAGCAATAAGAAAAACGCTGGAAAAGCACACAAAACACAACGGAAATAGGAAAAAACAGATTTTCCAAAAGCACGGACCAGTTGCAGGAACCAAAACATGGTAGGCGTGTTTTATCATGATTCATATAATACTGATGAGGGATTTTAAGGCTAATAGTTAAGCTAACACACTTACCTTTCATCTTTTCTTTCCTCATAAAACCGATCGATCCTCCACTTCTTCCCAGCGCAATTCGTAGCATATTTTGGTTCCTGCAACTGGTCCGTCGGGTTATTGTCTCCCCAGAAACACTTCCCTTGTGCTTTTGGAAATCTGTTGTTTCCTATTTCCGTTGTGTTTTGTGGGCTTTTGCAACGTTTTTTCTGGTGTTTTCTTAAGCTGCAGTCCGTTTGGCCTCTCAGGGCCACCGTACTAATTAGCTGTATTTTGAAGTTCATTCAAAGCATAATCCCTTGATGAATAAATAACACAATGAAAAATATACTGAAAAAATGTTTATCTTTTAATTTGGCCAGACTGTGGCCGCAACAGTAGCATTTAAACAGACATCATTTCTTTGAATTCTTTCCGTCAATCTTGCTGTCCATCAGATTTTAACCTGTTAAATCAAAAACACTGATTTTTTCCCCCCCTCTCATTTCATCTTTCACACATAAATATTGAAACTTCATCTGCGCTATATAATTTGACTTCACTTCATGCAGCCAACCCACAATTTCAGCCCTGATTTTTCCGCAGGCCAAATGTGAAGCCAACTGAGTGAATTTGTTTTGCAAATATATGCAAATACGGTCTGTAATAAGGAGAATCCATCAGCTAATTTTGTCCGCTTTCTAAATTTACGAGTGCATTTATGGCTGGGGAATAGATGGGCCTACACCTGACATCTATCTCATATACACAAGAGGGTTGATGATGATTGAGTGGGGCGTCTGTGGATAGCAGAGACGCCATGTGCATGCTTGATTATATCTGTCACCATCAGCCAGCTTTATTATCAGCATAACGCTGACATATTTACAGTGGATGTCTTACTTTAATTTGCCCAAGACAAGCCATTTTAAAATGTCAGGGATGTGTGCAAGTGTCATCCATCTCTGTTGTACCTACAGGTATTCACTTTTTTGTTCTATGTCCTGCTCAGTCATTTCTCACAAGTCCCAGAATGCCTTTTAACAATCCCAAGAGGGAGGGAGAGCAGTTAATATGACAGCACACAGTGAGATATCGTCTGTCAGCTATGAACTTTTATTTTATCCATGATAATTAATTTTTATACTTGGTCTCACTTTTAAAAATTTTATTTATTTATTTTTGCTTAAAAATGATGAACACTGATGTATGCTATGTGTCCATATGACACAACATTGTCTGCTCATCTGTACTGATTATTACTTTATAATTTCAGTGTTAACACCTTCTGTGCTGCTTCTCAAGGAGATAATTGGTAATGAATCTATTGTGATTGCTTTATCTGATAGAACATGCTGTTTACCAAAGCGGCAGACCAGAAGGTGACAGCCTGCCAATATACAGACTGTTATATGCCTGATAATCGTCCCAGCACAAATGCAAAGTTAATGGAGGTTTAAGTGAACGAATAATGTTAATCAGGCACAAGAATAGCAAAGTTGCCATGCAAATAGCAGCTCACATGAACGTCCACGTGAATGCAAAGCGAATGCAACGATTACATAGTTGTTGGATGGAAAGACAGTGAGCAAAGCTGGATCAGCATCAGTGGATTTTGCTCCAAGACATGATAAACAGAGAAGTTTTTTGAAAAAGGGTCAAACAATGCTAAACTCTCTTGATGCTTTGAAGCTAATTTGTTTTTAGCCAATCAGGATTATTGTAGATTTTATTATTGTCTGTGCAACCAGCTACCAACAGATACCGCTTTAGAGATTTGTGAATGCAAAGTAGTCATGTAGTGTCTTTATAGTCAATATAAATGCAAACAAACAATATTGTGTTGTAGAAAAAGTTGCAGAATTTGTGCATCTTGCAAGGTACAAGTAGTTGCTATGCTACAGACACAGAGAAATGACTGGAGACTGCAGCACAACCACAATGACGGAAACTATGTGAATAAATCCCCGTCTTCAAAGTGGTTGCTTTACTTTGTTGTTAGCAAAGAAATAAGATCAAGCTGACAATTAGATGCAGTTTATTTGTGGTAATACTATATTGAACTGCTATTAATTTGCAAACATTGCAAATCTATTACTGTGTGTTGCAAACCTGTCACCATTTATGTACAAGAAATTCACATTAAACAGAAGTTCACATTAGCTATAACTTTATGAATTTGAAACAGGAATTCATAAAGTCAATGACAATTAGCTTTTATAAAGGAATCTAACCAATTGATTTCCAATTGGGAACCAGTGGAGTCAGTTCCCTACTGCAAAGACAATCTAGTTTGCAATGTGTCTGCATTTATAAATTAAACACTGAAGCTCCAGCAATGCTTTATTGCTCTTCTTTCACCAGTGTATTTGACCAATAACTTATAGCTTAAGCCTAAAGCACTTCAACCTCTCAAGACTTTATTTTCTCCTCTGTGCACCTTGGAAGTAGGTGCACAGAGAAGAAGTAGGTGTTTAAAAACCAGATGAAAACCTTCCTTGCTCACTGCATATTGTTACACCCCGGCCTAGGCAACCGGCGTGCAACACAGAAAAAATAAAAATAAGGGAAAAAAAACAAAACAAAAAAAACTACTACGGGTCTCCACAAAAAAATCCCAAAACGAAAGTATCGACAACTATTTACATCAAAGCAAAATAAGACATTTATTTACATCAAAACACCAAACTATTTACAACCGGGGGGAAGATTGCAACCAAATCAGAACTGACGAGACAAGGAAGCGTAAACTGAACACACTGAGATAAGACAGACTTTCAAAGTAAAACAGGAAACACAACCGTCACGCCTAAAACAAAACACTGACAACACCGAATCGTAACAGTTCCCCCCACCCAAAAATCAAACATTTAAAACATGTAACCCTAAAGAAATGTTTGATTCATGCCCAGCGCATACGGCACCGGCTGCTGTTCTGCAGGCGACGCTGATGGCTGGACGGGCCCCTTGGATCCTCCAGTGGACGACGGAAGGCTGGAGCGGTCCCTCGGACCCCCCAGCGAAGACAGACGGAAGGCTGAAGCGGTCCCTCGGACCCCCCAGCGGAGACAGACAGAATGCTGAAGCGGTCCCTCGGACCCTCCAGCGGCCTCGGACCCCAGCGAAGACGGAAGCTGAAGCGGTCCCTCGGACCCTCCAGCGAAGAGGATCCCGGAATAGCCCCAATATGTTACACCCCGGCCTAGGCAACCGGCGTGCAACACAGAAAAAAAAAAAGGAACAAAAAAAAACTACTACGGGTCTCCACAAAAAAATCCCAAAACGAAAGTATCGACAACTATTTACATCAAAGCAAAATAAGACATTTATTTACATCAAAACACCAAACTATTTACAACCGGGGGGAAGATCGCGACCATGACAAACTGAAACACAGGGCTTAAATACATAGAGGGAGCAATCAGGGAATGGACAACAGGAGGGAAACACAGCTGGGGCAAATCAGAACTGACGAGACAAGGAAGCGTAAACTGAACACACTGAGATAAGACAGACTTTCAAAGTAAAGCAGGAAACACAACGCCTAAAACAAAACACTGACAACACCGAATCGTAACAGTATCCATTCATCCTATTTTTATTCTAGTGTGACTGAGCCATTAGCTAGCTATTAGCATAAAGGTTGAAAACAGTGTGGAAACCTTGGGTTTCACTGTAGTAAAGCTAGTAAAAAAATAAAATTCAGTACTCTGAAATACTCTTTGTGCCCTCAGAATGTTAACTAGTGAACATTAAAAGGGTTACAATGGCAGATGTGTGAGCCCTAAGACTTTTGTTAGTGTAATGGGTGCAAAAAAGGAAAAAGAAAAACAATTCATATTTCATTTTAGTCATGAGTTTAGTCCATTTTTAGATATTCTTAACTGAGCTGAAATTTGGGTGTAAAAGCCAGGTTTAGTGTAGACACATCACCAAATCTTTTGTATTGATGGTGTTCTGATTGTTGATAAATAATAATAGAATGAAAAACAGTAGTGGTCCTAAGATTGAACCCTGAGGCACACCTTTGGTTGCACTCGTAGAGCTAGAAGTAATAATTTCTGTCTTTACATACTGAGCTGTGCTGGACCATTTTCAAACCATTTCAAACTGTTTACTCAGACAGTCTGCATGGGCAAGTATTTTAATATTGTATGACATGTGTTCCAAAAGCCTTTGAAAGGTCAATTTAAAAGGACTGCAAGATTTGTTTTTAAAAAATACACATGGCACAAACACATTTGTATTACACTGCTTGTTGCCTGCAAGTTGATGAGCAGCTCGACCATGAAAATTACTGGAGAGTTACAGTTTTGATGGTGTCAGCTAGAAGGAAAGCCAGGCAGTACACACACGTATGAAACCAGCAGTCATATTTATTTTGCAGTGAAGGTGCTGGAACACTGCATTCTCCTTCAGTGCAACGTTCGCCTAAAATTTCACACTGTTTCTCCAAGGTTAAGTAACATCTCTGTTAACAGTTTGAGGAGAATCACTCCTCCGGATGTAAACAGCTGAGAGACAATCACTTCACAGCATAACTGCATAACCCCTCTGCTCTCTGAAGCTGACAATATCCGAAAACGCAAACAAAAACAAGCTGGATTGAAAGTGCTGGAAATCAGGGATCTCAGCACCTGTCAGAGTCCTTGCAGAGTTACTGGGTGCTGCTGAAGAACAACATCAACCCCCAGCAGATACAAACTGCACGGTTGTGTACTTCTGTGTGTAAGGGCATTGATGGTTTTGCTGATTGCCAGGTGAAAATACAAACTGAGAAACATTTTTTCATTTTACGAGAAATAACTGCCACCAATCAGAAAGATGACTCAGTAATGGCAACTTTCAAAATAACACAAAAGTTCTTCATGTTCTGAAGCGGTGCCTAGTTCAAGATTAGTGGCCATGTGTCTGTGCGGTTTGTGTGTTTGTGGTGTGGGTAGACTTTCTTGTACTGTAATTATCCTGTCAGATGGAGCAAACCTGATATTAATCCTAACAGGCTAGGGCTGGAAAAACGAGAACAGGGAAAAACACGGAGCAGAAATCCAAACATACAGTCATGTGAAAAGTATACAAATATACATACACATCATAACAAAAGCTAAACTAATTTCCCCGTGTGGGACAGTAAAGAGTTTGAATTGAAATTGAATTGAATTGAAAAATCATCTGGGCTCTAGTAGGTCTTAGAGTTAGGTAAATACATGAACAACATATGAGACATTTAAAAACAATAACTTGGAGTAATGGTTTGCCACTGCTCGCGCTCTCGCTCCCCGATTTGTTCGATGCCGAAGTGTGCAGTCAGTCAACTCTGTAAAGGCTCTCGTTGCACGCACAATAGCTACTGGAAGAAGGTCAATTGAGCTGGTGACCGGAGAAACAGGGGATGTTTGAGCCGAGTCGCGATGGATCTTTGACAGTTTGAAGACCCATGAATGGGCTCTCTGGACACATTTCAACATCGATTTTAAAGGGTTGCGGTGGGTTTTGTTTATAAGGGAGAAGCAACCAGACTGCCCACGAATGTCTTGTCGAGTTTGTCAGATCTGCTGGAGGTTCGGAGGCAACTTCAAGCCAGCTTTCATGGCTTGTTCGAATCTGCTCCGGAGGTTCGAGGAGCCCGCCAGCTTCATGTTTCGGTCTGTGGGTTCAAGGAGAACCGCTAGCAGCTCTCATGTTTCGTCTGGCGCTGGAGGTTCAGGAGAACCCAGCCAGCTTCATGTTTCGTCTATGTCTGGAGGTTCAGGAGAACCCAGCCAGCTGTCATGTTTCGTCTGCTGGAGGTTCAGGAGAACCCAGCCAGCTGCATGTTTCGTCTGCTGGAGGTTCAGGAGAACCCAGTCAGCTTCAAGTTTCGTCTGCTGGAGGGCCCGAGGTGCCCATCCAGCCTCATGCCTCGTCAGCTGGAGGGCCCGAGGAGCCCATCCAGCCTCATGTCACGTCAGCTGGAGGGCCTGAGGAGCCCGTCCGGCCTCACGCCTCGTCAGCTGGGGGTTCAGGAGAACCGCACCAGCCTCATGCCACGTCTGCTGGAGGGCCCGAGGAGCCCTTCCAGCCTCATGCCACGTCTGCTGGAGGGCCCGAAGAGCCCTTCCGGCCTCATGCCACGTCTGCTGGAGGGCCCGAGAGCCCTTCCAGCCTCATGCCACGTCTGCTGGCGGGCCCGAGGAGCCCGTCCGGCCACCTTCTGCTTCATCACTTGCGGCTGCCGTATCGCCACCTGCAGGACCACCACCTGCTGCGCTACTGCCTGCTGCTTTTGCGACTAAGCCTGAGGACGACACCTCGCCTAGTTCTGCCACACCTCAGTCTGAGAACTCATACAAACTCATTTCACCCACTATGGACTGTGTGTTGCTGCAACTTACACAGCCTCCTGCCACGTCAGCTGGGGGGCCCGAGGAGCCCGTCCAGCCACCAGCTGTGGCTGCCTCATCTGTCACCTGGTTCTGCTTCTGTCTCGCCTGGTCCAGCCTCAGCCTGTGCTTCTGCTTCGTCTGGTCCAGCCTCAGCTGTCTTCAGCTCGTCTGGTCCAGCCTCAGAGTCTTCAGCCTCGCCTGGTCCAGCCTCGAGTCTTCAGCTCGCCTGGTCCAGCCTCGCAGAGTCTTCATGCTCGCCTGGTCGCTTCAGCTTCTTCGCTGCGCCCAGAGTCTTCATCTACGCCTGGTCCGCCTTCGTCAGAGTCTTCATCTACGCTTGGTCGCCTATCGGAGAACACCCTATCGCTCTAGTTGACCGTACCAGGCTTCTCCGCCATCTCACGAGTCTTGTCTGTCTTGGTCGCGTCCTTGTCGCACTTCTCGGTAGGCGTAACACCTGTGCATCGACCTCTGACCGGGCGTTCGGTGGTGACTCACGGCCTTACAGCGACTCCGCTTTAAGAGTCTTCCAGTCGTCGTCAATCACATGGTAAACCGGCTCTCAGGGCCTGCCTCTAGACTGACCGCCTGGTCGTAGGACGCCTGACTAATCCGGGCGTTGCTGTCTTCTACGAAGACTGTTACGCGCCCAAGCTCGCGTCTGCGACCTGGGATCCGTTCAGCGCACTGCTGGAACGTACGCTTAGAGTCGGCCCAACGGTTTGCGTACGCCGCGTGAAACTGTCGCACGGTCGGCCCTGAACGGTTTCACGCCATTGCCGTCCGCACGGTCGGCCCCCTGAACGGTTTCTACGCCGTTGCCGTCCGCACGGTCGGCCCCCTGAACGGTTTCCATGTCGCCGCCGTTGCCGTCCGCACGGACGACCCCCGGAACTGTTCGGCCTTGGACTTCTGTGCCGTCGGCCTCCTGGCCGGCCCCCTGATCACATGAACTATGGATTTTTGGACCGTCACCCTCCGGGTCGGCCACCTGAGGGGTCATGAACTGTTTCCCTGCGCTCCTGTGATTTTGTTGAACATTTTGGTTTTGTGGCTTTGTTTCGGGCCCTCCGTCCTGGGCCCCGCCGCCCGCCCTTGGTGGGTTGTCTTTTGTTTTGTCTTTTCGGGGTTTTTTGGGCGTCTGGTATCCGCCCTTGAGGGGGGGGCTCTGTTACGGCCTGGGTCTCTGACCCAGCGTTTTTGTGTTTAGTTCTTTGTTGCCTTCAAGTTTCCTAAGTTTATCATTATCATGCCTAGGTGTTTCTAGTTATTTTCCCCTCGTGTTTTCCACTATGTTAAGTCTCCCCTGCTTTCATGTACTTTATGTCTGTGGCGTTTGTTGTCAGTTCAGGTTGTTATGTTTATATCTCACTGTGTTTCCTGTCTTATTGTGAAGAGGTCTGGTGTGTCTGTGTTCATCGTGTTCAGTTTTACTCTTCCAGTGTTACGTCGTTATGTTCATGTGTGTCAGCTGGTTCCCCATGTGTTGCCACTTTCCTGATTATCCTCCTGTGTCTATTTAGTCTGTGTGTCTTCAGTCATTCGTTGTCAGGTCGTCTGTTGTATTTCACCCATTGTACTGCTCTTCCATGTCTCATCCCCAGGTACCCATGTCAGTTCACTATGGTTAAGGTTTTTCATGTTTTGTTATTAGTTCACCCAGTTTAGGTTATTGTTTAGTTTTCACCGATGCCCGATTATTTTTACCCTCATTGCTAGCCTCAATAAAT
>NW_024582375.1:3717994-3726868 GCF_018398535.1 Haplochromis burtoni
GGCTTGTTTTGTTTATCCACACTACGTTTTGGTCTGCGTTTGAGTCCTCCTCTGCAACACATACGGTCTGCCCCAGCCAGACCGTGACAGTTACTTTAGTTCATGAAATGTTTGCGGGCTCCTAAGGTCCTACCCACAACTTTTGGATTTGGACGCCACCTTGATTCTTTTCTTTTTCAGCCATTCTGTTGTAGATTTGCTGTTTTACTCAGGATCATTGTCCTGTTGCATGAGCCAAATTCAGGAAAGCTTTAGGTCAGGGGTGGGAAACTCCAGGCCTCAAGGGCTGGTGTCCTGTAGGTTTTAAATCTCACCCTGGGTCAACACACCTGAATCAAATGATTAGTTCATTACCAGGCCTCTAGTGAACTTCAAGACATGTTGAGGAGGTAATTTAGCCATTTAGATCAGCTGTGTTGGATCAAGGATACATCTAAAACCTGCAGGACACCGGCCCTTGAGACCTGGAGTTCCCCCACCCCTGCTTTAGGTGTTGCACAGATTGAGCAGACTTGACTAGAATATGCTAATATAGTAAGGAGTTTTTGGTAAAGTAAATGCCTGCAAAGTGCCCAGGTCCTTTGGCCGCAGAACAAGCCCCAATCATTACCCCTCCACCACCGTGATTGACAGTTGGTGTGAGACATTTGTGCAGACATGCTGTGTTTGGCTTTCACCAAACACGGTGCTGTGCAATATGGCAAAACATCTCCACTTTGGTCTAATCTGTTCAAAGGACAGTGTTTCAGAAGTATTATGGTTAGTCAGATGCAACATAACAAATCTATTTAAATATGCCAAGTGTTTGAGAGATCCTAATTTGAAGAGGCAGACTGTTCCAAACTTTAGGCGCAGCAATCGCAAAGCCCCGGTCTCCTCTGTGTTCTAGTCTGCTTCTAGGAACAATCAGAATCAGCTGACCTAAGAGTTCTAACATTAGTGTAACATACAGAGGATTTGTCGCAATAAAGGTGATTCTAATTCTCTTGTGTTTTTTGCAATTTCTCTGAGCATTGCTGGCCTTGTATAGAGGTGGTCACGCTTGCTGATGATCAGCTAATCACCTGCATTTGATTGGGATTGGTAGCATCTGGCTGAATTCCTATAGAAGCGCTTTTAGTTTTTTCACCCACTACTTCTGCATTCAGTATATCTTTTACTAAATGAACGGTCTAATATGGGACGTTGTTGTTAACGTGAGGCTGTATTTACCTGAATTTAAGAGCTGCCGAGGACTACGTTATTTTTTTAAATAATACTTTGATATGTAAAACCTCTGAACAGAGAGAAGGCATGCTTTCTTTTCCATAATTGTGGGGTAAAAGGAGAAATTTTTTTTACTTTTAACCTTTGACTGGCTCAGAGGGGAAAAAAACAACTCACAAAATGTCGTTTAATATGAATATTTATTTAAAAATCAATAGTTCAATACAGAAATAGTCATCTGTTATATGTATTATCAGACAGTCAGTACTTCAACCATGCTTTCTCTGATTAATCACGGTCTCAAAAAAGTACAAGAATTTTTTTTTCCATTATTGAGCTTGTGCAAAGAAAACACACTAGAAAGCAATAGAAACACTGACACAAAGTAGATAACGATCAGTTCCTTTGAACAGTTCATTTTCCAGAAGAAGGCATCGCACAATTCCAAAAAGATCAGTCAAAGATTTAAGGCCATTTTGTACAGTTAATTTTCATATAGATTCGTATATTTCAAAACACTCAGTTTTCAACAAAAGGAACTGGTGCATCCTTTGTAAAACTGTACATGCAAACATAGTGCACATTATTAAGAAGATATGACGAGCATACGATACATTATTTGGATATCTTTAGTAAACAAAGATCTTACGTGTGTTAACACCTCACATGATCTAATAAAACACGCTTAGAAAAGGCGCCTCACAGGCACACGCGCGCACACACACACAAACACACGCTCACGTTCGCGCAGTATACATCAAATGTGTTCACACATATACACACTTGTGGCTTCATGAGGCTTGTCAAAGTTAGTGAGCCGTGTAAAACTGTATGGAAGCTGAGAAAGGTCTGAAAATATGATCCTTACATACATATTATTCCAAAGTAAGAAACTAAAAAGTAGTAGTGCTTAATTTGAAATATTGAATGGATCGAATTTGGGTTTAATTAGTTTTCTGTTTTTTCAAAGTCTAGCAAGAAAATTTCAAGTTTTCCAATTTCCAGAGCTTCAAATTCAATTTTACATTCAAGTGTCTGTGTTTCAAACCTGGTTTGATTTTAAAAAGTTGAAAGTTTCTATCCTGAATTTCACTAAACCAGGTCCAGCAACTTTTTGTTGGGTTTTGTTGTTTGTTCATCAGTAAACAAACAACGAGAAAAATGGCCTAAAATCCTAAAATCAGAGAAAAAAAACAAGTTTAACTATAAATGAGGAATTTAAATGACACAATTACCTGATTTTCACAACATTTTAGATTATGGTGACAACATCAAGTATTTAAATCAGCTCATAATTGACAATTTAGCCCTGATTAGCTGGTCTTCTCATGAAATTTGGTGAAATTAAAATTAGGGAACAGATGTATTTTCCAACCTGGAAAGTTTTTAAATGATGAACGTGTGACTACAAGAGGTAGTTTGTTGTTCAAATAGCATGGGTTTAAATCTGGGCAGCCAACTGAAATTGGGATTAAAGCCAAGCTGTTGTTGTAGTCTGCAAACAATTCAAGTTGTAGTTTACATCCATGTGTGTCCAGACTCGTATTATGTACAGCCTGTAGCATATCTGCAAGGAATCAAACAGGTGGGCAACTTCTATTAGGATCATCAAATCAGTATCTGACTCATCATCTCCCTGTTTGGCACTGAATAATGGTCAAAAGTGTTTTTGCTAGAAAACATTTTGACACTTTGGATATAAAAAATTATAATTTATTCCCATTACACAACATTTGTTGTTGGTGGTATTTTTTAAGTATGAATTATATGGCCAAAAGTGTATTCACAGGTCACAGTGTGTTTGACCTTTAACCATGCAGTTCCACCTTAAGTCCAAGCGGATGTTTGTGTGGAATTTAAAGAAGCAATATTGTTTTTGTTTTTTTAAATTGCTTGGTCCACAGCTGTCACCAGAGACAAGGCAAAAAAAAAAGAAAGGAAAAAAAGAATGGAAATATATAAATGACCTGTTGAAAAGGTTTATTCACATTTGCCTCTCTATCACTCTTCTAGGTTAGATTTTTAAACCGTAGTGTTTCAACTACTGATGAAAAGCTGTATTTATAGGCAGTCCTGGTATTTGCAAAGAGTGTTTCTTGCTCTAGTAGTTCAGGGAACTTCTCTGTTTTTCAGCAACTGGCTATAGCAAACTAACTCTATCTGCTCCAACAGCTTAGTCTGGGATTTTGCAATGTCTCATGCTGTGATGACCTTGAGGTCCACCTAGGGTTTGATAAGGTGCTAACTATGTCTCTGTTTGCTCTGCAGGGACTGAATAGGTGACATAGAGCGAGCATAGAGGTGCCCTGTCTAGGCAATGAGCTCTTAATGTTGAATTATTATGCTTATTTATGCTTTCAACTGAGCAGTTGGCCACAAGAAGCCTAAACCAGCACACACACATTCATTTGATAAATTCAGCGAAATTGAGTTTCTGCTACGGTGACAATACATGGGAGAAGACTGTAAAAAAGAAAGAGAAATGTGAGAATGCAATAAGAAATGCAGCAATGTACACACCAGTCTCACAGCAAAATGTAAAATTGTCACAAAAAATAGTTTGTTCATGTTCCTAGACACAAACTATTGTCTTTTGTTTCGTTTTTTTTTTTTTTGAGTGATAAACTGTATGAATTATGTAACTCTTTTGTGCCTGCAGCACCTGTGGTTCAGACAACATAGTAACAATTATATTTTAATGCAAACTCGTTTGCCTTTTAAAATTGGTAAATGAAAATTGTTTTGTATATATGTCACTGGATACGAAAATAATATTGTGAAAAGTCCTGTTGGGGAACATGAAACAACCGTAAAATTAGTATCCAGAAACACAAATCAAAAGAATTTGTGACTATTTCTCAAAATACCGTGAGGCTGCGGTGCAATGTAAAGTATTCCAAAGTATGTAAAAAATTCCAGTTACAATTTTTTATTTATTTATTTTTTAGTGTTGCTTTCATGGTTACTCCTTTTTACAAGGAGATGGAGATAGCACATGAATATTAAAATGTTGCATTCCCACTTAATTTAAATATTGTATCTACTGTTGTTTTAAAAGGTTATTTCAATCGACATCCATATCTCAATCCAAATCTCCGCATTCACACACACTTGTGACAAAAATAGAAGACTTTAAATTGGAAACTTGTCGAAACGGTGAATACAACTCGCATGCGTCATCCTCGTTCATATGATTAACACATATAAATACACATCGTAAAAACAAAGCTGTATCAAAGCTAAAGGTGTAATAAAAATGCACTCAAGTACAAACACACTACACCCACGCAAAGAAAAAAATATAGGGAAAATGTGTTTTTCTCTGCATTTTTGACCACTGGGCTCTTTTTGCTCAAACAGTATTTTGTTTGAGAGCAGCTGCTATTGTTTTACACATTGGGCAGGAATATGTGACAACACAATGAGACAAAACCCCTGGGCACGTGCGCATCCTACTGCCAAGGCAGTTTGTAGCGGAAAGACAGACACAGAGAGACAGGGTACCCATGTTTCCATTCAACTCTCAAGTAGTGCTACATAAACAGCCAAAAAGCTCTTCATTGAGCTTGGATGGAGGATTAAAGTAAAATATAATAGGGTCAAAAAATGTAAAAACCGAATATGTAACTAATATTAGCCACATTTTAATTTTTTGTTGACTTCACAGTCATGTTAACAGGATCATTCTTTTAAAATGCTAACATTAAGGCTGCTAGCATGTTCACAACGATAATGCTAGCATGCTAATGGCTAGCAATTAAGCTATTTGCGATGCTCACTGCCTTGGCGTGTAAGCATATTAACAGTCACTAATTTGTGGTAAATATTTGTTTTTAATGATACTTTTTTCTTTTTCTTGTGACTTTAAATGTATAACAACGTTACACATTAATATGGGAGTTTTCAATCTTTATCAATGACGTGTGCTAGCTAACCAACTGTGCTGTTCCTTGAATATTTAGCTTACATTTCTTTAGGATGAACAGAGAGTCTAGGTTTTTTAAATAATTTCCAGTCAAGTTAAATCCTGTATGAAGGTCATTATAGTACTTGAACAAAAAATAAATAAAAATAAAAAATAACTAAATAAAACCCTTCTTATTTCTGATTAGCATAAAATTCTGACTTTTTCAATTAAACTAGCTAAAAAAGAAGGCTGGATGGAAAGACAGCTAAAAGTGACAAATGTAGAAAAGAAAGGATTGAGAGAGATGGAAAGATAAGGCTGAAGAAGACAGACGAATGAAGATACTGGCAGACAGACACTCATCCCCCACAGACAGACAGATGGATAAAAGAGGTAGTGCAGGGCCACTATATGCATGCAGTTGACTGAGGCTACACTCATGCAAAAGTTTAATACAAACACTAGAATACAGTACGGTACAGTACAGCACAGTACAGTACGGTACAGAAGGGCTACCAGGACCTGCACTGCTGCTACCTGGCATGGATGCCAGGAGAGAGAAAGAAAGAAAGAGAGTATTACAAGCTTCATATTGAAACTATATAAAAGTATCAACAGTAAAAATCCTCGTTAGCATTTACTGTAAACAATGAGTGATTTGGAGAGAAAGAGAAAGAAAGAAGTTATATATGTCCAGTTATTTACAAGTGAAATTACTGCTCATTTAAGATCATGTAACTCCTTCATTTGTCTGGAGACATTCTCTTTAAAAAGTAAGATCAGCCATTTTATACTGCTTTTCCTTTTTTTTTATTTCTGCCACAATTTGAATTGAGACTCTCTGAACTTTCTCCAAAATCTTTCCAAGCATAAAATAAGCAGGTAAAAAAAAAAATCCAAACAATGACAGGAATGCTTGACAGTGGAAGTAAACAGACTCTCATCTTCTTTTCCTGCCCTCAAAAGCGTCACTCTCCTGGCCCGGCATGCAGCTTTCTGAACACATGAAAGACCACTGTGATCCACAACCACAAGGCATGGAGAGCGGCTTTAAGGAAATGGAAGTATTTCGCGTGACAAGTTCAGCGAACCCCTGACTCCAAAACCTTTTCCAGCCTTGCTCCTCAGATCTGGGTTTGGATGGGTTGCCCAGGTGGTGTGTATGGAGGCGGCGCCGGTGAAGGCTTTATCCCGCGGGTCCGCATGTAGGAGAGGAACTGGTCTGGAATCTCAGCCAAGACATCTTTGGCGAGCCGGGCCATGCTTAGGATGTGGTTCCCCGTACGATCGATGTAGTCCCTGAACGGGACAAACTGAAAGGTAAGAGGAGGAAACAGATGTTGAGACAGGAGTTGGTTTGAAGAACAATGCGAAATCAATCATATATAGGTTTTATAGGCACTGCAGGCTTGTCAGGCAATTTCCTCTTGCATAATTCTGCGCGTCATAGCCATCAACTCTTAGCTAGCTAGCCAGCCAGCGAAGTCAGCATCATAGGCAGTGTAAAAGGTGAACAAATTTTGAAGCTTTGCCATTAGACCTTTAAAAATATTACAGTTATCGTTAACCAAGCAGAGCTGATTATTTCCTTATTGATTGTTGGTCCTGTTGTAATTGAATGTCACCCTACCAAATAAATGACTACTATCTGCTTTCCATGTGGTTTTACTGTATTTGATGTTGTTCTGCACTGAAACTGACCAGTTAGCCACGTGACCAGAGCTCAAACATCTGTCTGTCGCTTCTAAGACTTTCTGAAGAAAAGCAGTCATAGAAAGTTCTGTCTTGATGAACAAAACTTGCACTTTTGTCATTTCAGGCAATAAAACAGCTCAAAGCTAGAAAGCTTTTACCGAAGACGCTGCTTTAAAAATAACTTTATGGAAGTGGGACCGGCCAACTGATAGGACTTACAGAGGTGAAGATATCGGTGAAATGTGTGGGAAGACAGTTGGGTTTGGTAAAGAGGGGGAAAATGAGAGAAGTCACAGAGAGGATAGACGGCAATAAGGAAGAAAAGCGCAGATGGAGAAGAGACTGGGTGAAAGGAAGAGAAAGGGGGGTGAGAACGAAGGAGGGTGAAATATGGTGAGGTGGGGTGGAGGGGGGAGCAGTGGGAAGAGCCACACAAACGAACGAAGAAAATGAAGAAGTTGAATTAAGTAATACTATTCATCTTCTTTTTGTTACAAGTGGGAGATGTACTTGTGAACTGCAAGATTATTTTTGTAAAAGTACAGCTGTACAGCTCACCAGGCTAGCAGCTGCCTGTGAGAAGAATCTAGCCTAATTAAGACGCTGCAGAATCGCCCGGGCGACTGAAACTCTGGCGTGTAGCTGTGCGGCGATCGGGCTACAGCAAATTGTAAAGGTTTCGCCTCAACTGGGGTAAAGAAAAGTCTGAATCTGTAACATCACCTAGCTGAGCAGAACATGTAGAAAGATGAAATGTGCATATTTTCATCCAATTTTTCATTTTTTTTCCTGAGACTTTTGGTAATAGAGTCTCCTGACACGGTTTGGGGCTGCTGGAGTGAGAAATTGAGCAGTTGGAAGCTTTGAGATAAGGCGAAAATACAAGCCAGCAGCTACATAACAAGCACCAGTTAGCTCTAGGAAAAGTCAGGGATTACTGGGATCAAATATTAGGCTGCATAATTTATAGTGGTGCTGAAAGCATACGTGTATCCTAAAACACCAGTCACCGTATGATCACTGAAGTTGTTTCACTTTGCTGATATAAATCTTGTAAATCTCTCTCATAATGTCCCTCCAATGGAAGACAAAGTCACTTTTTATATTTACTTAATGAGATGCTGTCACCTGCAATCACAAGATCACAAATGGAGACAATTTGTGCTGGAAACACTTGCTGCAGAAGTTAAGCTTCACCATGACACTTGGGGTTATTAGCTTTCTGATAATGAGATCCTGCAGGCTGAGCTGGTGTAATGCTCCCGTACAGAAACTTAGTTTTTCACTGCCACCAGGTCTTTTTCTGCATGAAGCGCTTGTATATGTGTGTGCTTGAGCTTGTTAAAAAAAAACCTAACTAATGAGCGTGGCTCTGAGGGAGGGTGCGAGAAATAAGACTATGACGGCGGCGGCATAAAGGTCACGGAGGAGGAAAACGTGACTTCTCCGTGTTGCAATCAAACAAGTGGTTTGCTGTGAATGTTCGTTTTCTTCTACTTCTTTTATTTCGGTGCTAAGATTAAAGCTGCTTTGGGATTACCTGCAACCGTGAAGTGATCCCCTGCAGCAACACAAACAGGAATACAAATAAAAGGGAAGGCAACGAATGCCTGGCTGAACTGGATGATTGAAGGGATGGGTGAACTAATACTGCATGAAGTACAACTGTGACTTTATACATTGAAGGCACGTCTATGTGGCTGCTTTGCTAACCTAAATGACCTTTTAAGAATAAAGAACTTATGCACACAGGTAGCCGCTGTTGTGGCTATGCCGAGGGCACATGGGGAAAATTCTGATCTTTCTGCGCTGCACAGGTCCATCTTACATGGCTGCCTGCAGACCCCACAATGCCCTAGGCTTTTTAAAATGGGCATTAAGCCAGGGGTTAGAGCTGAGGTTCACTGTTCATTCACTTTAATGAGGAAGTGAGACTGAGTAAAAGATGGAGGGGATGGCGATTTGGCTCTTCACTGTTACTGGGGAGCCTGCCATTATCTTTCTCTGTGTGTGTGTGTGTGTGTGTGTGTGTGTGTGTGTGTGTGTGTGTGTGTGTGTGTGTGTGT